>NW_027496926.1:0-152330 GCF_021521415.1 Bidens hawaiensis | reverse complement strand
AGATGATGTTACAAATCTGATGAACACTTGCAAAAAGAACCGCAGCGTGAATGATCACAGCAGTCGTGCCCACACGTACACATTTATTATTTTAGTTATTGATATTATTAGCTCTGGTACCATAACAGATAAAAAAAGAAATGCGTGTATATTTTTGTAGTTTTCTTACGGCCCATGTATTTGGGAAAGACTTGACAGCCGGGACTACAACTCGAGGTTGTATGCATTTGGTTGATCTTGCTGGAAGTGAAAAACTTGACATTGAAGATGAAGAAGCAGCTCATATTAGCAAGTCAATTTCTGCGTTAGGAGATGTTTTGGTAGCTCTTGCCAATAAAAGTAATAAAGTGACTTACAAAACGTGCAAACTCACACAATTGCTTCAAGAGGCTATTGGTATATTATCATTTTTATTACTATTAGTAGAACTAGTAGTAATAGTAGGGTTAATACCATAAAAAATACCATTATACTTTCTTATTTTTCACGAAAAGTCAGTCACCCTAATGTTATATATTGAAGCCTCTAAACATACCTGTGAACTACTCTTTTTTAAAATAATGACTTGTTAACTCTTAAATTGATCAGAATTTGATGAGGCATTCAGTACGTTTGCAACTTAAGAGGTGACAAGTCATTATTTTTCACAAAAAGGTCAAGAATATGCATTTTTTAGCCAAGGTTGGCAACTTTAATATCTAAAAACTGATTTAGTGACTGTTTGTGTACTTTATACAAATTGAGTGACTTTAGGTTGATGGACTTTTGCTCGAAAAATAAGACAGTGTGTTAGTTTTTTTTTTTTTTTTTTTGCTTTTGCATTAACCCTTATTATTGTTATTGTTGTTGTTATTATCAATATAAAAGTTTAGACGAATTTATGTTGAATTTGGTTTTTGATTGGTTAGCAACACAAGCAAAGATCTTAATGTTTGTTCATGTGCATCCGGATATTGAAGAAGCTTTAGAAACATGGAACACATTTAAATTTGTTGAAAGATTTTCCACAGTAGAGGGTGGCGCAGGTAAGTCTCCAGAAGTAAGGGAATTAAAAGAACAGATTTGCTTATTAAAATCAGCTCTAGCCAAGAAAGAAGCAGGAGACCCACAGTGGCAAGATGTGAGTCTATTTTTTCCTTAATTACATGATTTATCTTAGTTCATATATGTTAATAACTTAATATTGAGTTTATAGAAATTACAGATGCTAACTGACAGTGGGGACCAAAATGGCGGTTTTGATGACGATGACGATGGGCCAAAGGCAAAGTCAAAGCAACCAGCCAAGTATGATCATAGTAACCCTTTTTTGATTAATGCCTGGCCAAACGTGACTTCTCATCGTTATGTACTTTTTTTTTTCATTTTTGACAGGAGTGCTGCTCCTGCAAAGAAAGCAGCGGCAGCTCCGGCCAAGAAGGCAGCTGCATCTCCCGCCAAGAAAGGCACCAAGAAGTGATTACACTTTCTGTTTGACTCGGTTCGGTTTTTTTTTATGTTTTTCTTTATTTTTAGATATATTTAGTGACGTCTTGTATGTGTATCCAAATGAGTCAATTCTGCCTCGGTTATTTTAATATGCATGCTGCAATATATCAGTTGGTGGTTGGCTGGAGATGGGTTTATAGGATGCTGCATATATTTTGTGTATAAATGTTGTAAACATAGAAAACCAAAGAGAATATGGAATGGATATTGATTACTGTATGTTGTGTGATTTGGTGTTCAATTTGCTTGCATATAGTGATTCACTTGTTGTGTAATAGTTGAGTGTAAATAAAATTTTAGGGAGTTCCAAGTAAAAGAAGTTGGTGATAAATACCTAGCCAACACAATTGTATATAAAATTTGTAACCAGCCAAGTATGATCATAATAACCCTTTTTTCATTAATGCGCGGTCAACATGACTTCTCGTCTTTGTGTTGACTTTTTTTCATTTTGGCAGGAGCGCTCCTGCGAAGAAAGTAGCAGCCGCTACATCTCCTGCTAAGAAGGCGGTTGTTGCTCCTGCTAAGAAGGCAGCTGCTGCTCCAGCTAAGAAGCCTGCCAAGAAGTGATTACAGTTTCTGTTTGATGCGGTTCGATTTTGTTTTTATGTTTTCTTTTCTTATTTTTTGATAGTCTTGTATGTGCATCCAAATGAGTCGATGCTGGCTCGGTTATTTTAATATACGTGTTGCAATGTATCGAGTTGGCGTTGTCTGGAGATGGGTTTATAGGATGCTGCATTTGTTTTGTGTATAAATGTTGTAAACATAAAAAACTAAAGGGAATGGAATTAATATTGATTATATTGTATGTTTGTTTGATTTGGTGTTCAATCTGTTTTCAAAAGGTTGGATATAATGATTCATTTGCTGTGAAATAGTTGGGTAAATAAAAATTTTCAAGTAAAAGAAGTTGGTGATAACAAAAGTGTATATAAAATTTGTAACTTTTAGTTATTATTTTTCACAGAATGGGCCATCCCCAACCAAGTAATCTGCAAGTTCATACCTCCTTTGCTAAACTAAATCTACCCCAACTACGTCGATCTTTCCATGTTCCAGAAATATATTTCTTGATTAGGACCGTCTTGTACCTCAAGTCCCGATCGATAATCAAACGTAAAATAAACAATCAACTCTCATTTGTATTAGTCAGAAAATATAATTCAAAAAACTAATTACAACTCTCACACCCTAACTCGGTTTGACTCTTGATGAACCCTAACTCATTTACATCTCATCTTCTCTAATTTGATGAACTCTAACTTTGTTGCATCTAATGTGTCTTTAGAAGAACCCTAACTCGGTTGCATCTTACATGCATCTCTAATGTCTAACCATAACTCGGTTTATATAAACTAATCTAACTTGTTAGCCAAGACATTACCTATTATAATCACAATACAATTAGGAAACATAACCACTATGACATACTTGTCGATATTGGTCCCTCAAGTTCACCGACTTATGACTTGAAGTCCAAAATTACGTCCCACAATCAACCCCTAATTTCCGACTCGAAATAGGCGGTTCTTCAACTCCGAGCATGTCTCTTTTGCTCTGTTTGATTTCACCCATGATCTTGATCTTCTCGGCTTTCACAACCATCTTGGTTCTTTTTCATCTTGGTCTTGACTCTTGACCTTCTGGAACTCCTCTTGATCCATGACTGTGTTCTTTCGGCTCTCCCAAACTCGACTACCTTGATGCCCTCTTCCACAACTCGTTTCACACAATTTGATGCAACTAGTTAGGGTTCATCTAGAGAAACACGAGTTATGTGTAATAGGGGTTTTTAAGTTATATTTTCTCTATATAATATTGAGAGTTATTCAATATTGATTATTGTGTTTTTATGTTTTGGTGAGTTATATCAATTCGTTCTTAAGTACCATCTTGCATTGCCATGAATTGAACTGATTACTCTTGCCCATAATTGAAAAGGTGGATGCTGGATCCTCGAATCCCACCTACCGCTTATTTTCCCCTCTCCGAGTACCCATTTCAGGTAAGGTTTGCGGGCTTGTGAACTTGCTCATGGTGGGTGTTTTGAACGTATGCTAGCCTTTAGTTAACCATTAGTGTAAATTTTACTATTTAAATAGTAATATTACTGTTTAATGTTTTGTGATAGCGTGGGTGGACACCATCAATACCAAAACGTATGCTAGCCTTTAGTTAACCATTAGTGTAAATTTTCATACCTATATGGGTCAGTAAACTTACCGTTGACCGGTTATTGGGTTGAATGAGTTGACACAATTTGATTGGTTACTAGTGTGAGTTCATTTGGGTTCAAGTCCCCTTAAAGACACATGCATTCGTAATACTTAAATTTTATGCAAGTTGCATTTGATGTAAATGTTGTAATTGTTGACCATTGTTCCATTATGAAATTGAAAGGTGATACAAATATGAGGATTTTCCCACAAATTATCACCAAGTATTAGTTTCTCTAAGGTGGTTGGTGTACAAAGGATGATGGTGTAGGTTGGGTGATGTAACCAAGAGAGTAAGATGACATGGAGAAGAAAATACGATATCGAGGGGAAGAATCAGAGGTATCCTCGCGCCAGTGTGGAAAAGCAACAAAGGAACTTGTTACTAAAAGGAGAGTAGTAACCGCAACAGAGAAGGATGTAGACAGTCAGCTTGGTCAAGTTCCCTTTAGAATGTATATTTTAGGATGGGGGATTATGGTTCGAGAGGAACCGATTTCAGGAGAGAAGAGACACCCGAAATTGATGTTTCTGTGATTAGGTTATTCTAATTAATCTCTCTCTATATATACACCTAAAGGGAAACCCTTTATTAGTTAAATAAGGGTAATATGCTCCATCAACAATTCCTTAACTAATATATACTAAGGTATAATTTAATTTATTTTGATAAATGATAATGATGAACATATATATATATATATATATCTATAATATTTATTCTTACAAGGAGAAACCAAAGGAGCGGAACATAATACAGCATGACACTGATAAAAACAAAACACCTCCGCGACCTTCAGTATTGCCCAAAATCTTTAGAACAAGCTAGATATCTCGTATCTACACCCTTCTTACACGTATTAATTAAATTACTAGGTTAGCTACCCGTGTAGCACACGTGTTAGAATAAATAAATTTATTTAAATAATAACACAATATGAAATACAAAATATGTTCAACATATATAAAGATATATTATATGGTAGAATAAGTTACACACTAGAAATAAAAAGTTAGAAAAATCGTAAATCTCTAAATATTTCTTTGTACACAATATTTATAGTTTTATTTGTAACTTTACTTTCTATATCAAAACTTAGTAGTTTTACATTGTTTTTGCTTTTAACTCTAGATAAAGCAATACATAGCTGGCCATGAGGTAAAATAAATTATTTTAAAAACAAACAAATCATCTATAATGATTGACATTAGCTTTTATTAATCTTCATTGCAATACAAAAATAAAGTGAAAATTTCATTCTTTGAAATTAATCATTTTATTTATAGGTATAGGATTTTTTTTAAGAATAAAAGTGTAAGTTACAATATTACTTCCAGATATGATTTCGGCTTCTATAGCACGGTTATCATATTGTATTTAGTTTAGTTTCATCGCATAGATCAATTTTCTAGTTAATATTTTAAGCAACATCACTTCAATATCAGCTTTTAGGACTAACCTATAACTTGACAACCTTAGATTTTGAGGTTATTCAAAACATCAGGAAACTAATACTTTCGTGTAACGCATCATTTTATTTCTAATAGATACCATCAAAAGAATGGTAATATTTTTCATCTCCCAAAAACATGGGTAGCAAACGTTTGCTAATTTCTTGAACAACCTCATTTTCCGATGCAAGTGTAACTCGCTTACTAATGAAATATATATTTTTGAAATCTTCAACAATAGAAGGATATACAAAGTCATGTATCATATGATTAATAACGTGCTAATGTCTAACATTGTATTCCAAAGATAAGAAGTTGTCTTGTTCACCTTGAAGAAGTACTAATCTAATCCTACGTAGGCTTAACTTAATGTCTCAACCGAGAACGGACCAACACCAACCTAACCCCTGGTGGGCTTAGCGTAATGTTCTCCAGTAATTGATACGACAACTGTGTAGAACTCCGACAACCGTAGCCTGCAAAACAGAACATCGTGATCTTGTTACGAGAAGAGGAATATTGGGGGGAGGGAGGGTCTTCTAGTAACCACCCTCCGGTGTGAGAATCAGTATGGTAAGTGGTGAGTAATTCTTTATGAGAATTAAAGAGTCCGAATCCTTTTACCACTGTTCCTCAAGTGGTATTTATAGCTGAAAGGAGGGAGAATGATTGGACCAGCTGTCCCACTCAATGGAACCTTCTATTCTTATGGTTGTGCATGATAATGGCTCCTGATTGGTCAGACAGCTGGTGTACGGAATGTAACATCCGTTAATTTTCAAACCCGAAACCCGACCCATTTAAAATGTTCAATGTAATTCGGGCATTTAATTATTATTAAAGACGGTTAATTTATTTAATATTTATGATCATTATATTGTTTATGATTATTATGATGTTTTATTAATATTGTTATCTCAAGCATTAAATTGAGTTAAGATCAATTTAATTCATTTATGTTTTGATTAAATTTGAACTATTAATCTTTCACTAATTATGATTAATTTTATATTTTAAATGACTTTCAACTATATTTATTTATTTTTTACCAATTCCATGACTTTTGCCCAAGAGATTCACCTTTTGACTTGGTTTTGAAGATCCTTAATTCAGCTAGACTATATTCAAATGTATAACATCTTTACCTTTTATCAATTTTTGGTAAATATATATATATATATATATATAAAATTTTATATCTCAAGTTCGTTTCATAAATTTTGCGCGTCATTCGTTAATATAATAATCACGATGATTTAAAATTATCATTCATTTGTTTTCTATTTGTTTGGTTCAGTAAACAAAACCCTGGGATTTAAAATTAAACGATTCTCAAACTAGGCTTGTATAATATGAAAAATTATCCAAACATTTAACGTTTATTACCTTTTTATTTCATTTCAAAAGTTCAAGGTTTATATTGTAATATATGTTTTAACTCTTTTTGAATCAATATTGAAACATGAGGGGCCAAACTGTAAATTATTAAAGATATAATAATAAATCAAGCCCAACCCTACCCAGCCACCCGTTTTTCCAATACTACTCCGGCCGCCGGATTCCGGCCCTGGAAAACATGGATTTCGCCGTAAAGATCGTTGTTTGACCATTCTGTTTATGTCAACAATTTTAACCGTCAACGTTAACACGTAATTGATATTTTAATTATCTTATAACATCTTGCAATCACCGAAAAATCCATAACTATCGCCTGATATTAAGCCGCGATCAAAGCAATGTAATTAACTCGTGATTGACCCAATGGATAGTATAAATAGATCATGCCCGTAAACCAAATCTCACACCAAACATCAATTAACATACTATCGCACCTATAGTCCGAATTCAAGATTTCCAATCACACCTCCGGCCATAATCCGTTCTCTCTCTTCACGGCATCTTTCGAGGTTATTAGTATATGGTTATACAACGCGATTAATCCCTAAAACAAACCCCTAAATCAATTTGATCGTACATGGATTAAAATCGGAGAATTGAAAATTTAGGGTTGTTAATAATGAAGATGATCCAGAAGGTGTGTTTACGTATAATCGTTTTCATAGTTTAATCTGAATGTCATCTTGGTCCAGTGGTTGGTGTTCATGTGTGTAAACGGTCAGACCCGGGTTCGAAACCCCGGGTCGGCCATTTTGATAATAATATGTATCTGTTTGAATAAGTTAATATATTTAATATAAATCGAACCTTAAACGAATATGCTAGTTGGCTCAACTGGTTAATACCCTTTACTTTCAACGATTAGAAGCCTTAATTTTCAACCTTATTTATTATTATTATTATTACTATTTATATTCAACCTTATACATCTTTTTTAAAAAAGAAAATCATAAAAATCAGTTTAAATTAAATAAAAAATATATAAATTAAGTATAAATAATATCTCACTATTTTTCATTTAAAAACTAAACTTCCACACTCATTAAAAACTAATTATTAGCTCGTTAACTTAACCAGTTAAAACCGTTCGTTAACTTAAAACCCGTTAATATAATATTATTATATCATTCGTTAATCTTTATAATACACCTACGTAATCGTTTTCGAGATAAAACTTGTACCCTTAAAAATTCGTATTCTATAAATATTAAAGTTCGCTTATTAATAATAAATTATTAATTAAATAATATGTAGATAATATATTTTGTTAAATCATTAAAACTAATTTATGTTTCCATTACTTTAATAATCTTATTATAATTCGTTACCCATTAAAATAAGTTTATTCCAATACTTTGCATTAACTCACTTAGATTAAATTCGTTAGTGTATAATTTGTAAGCTTAAACCGTTAAACTTATAATTCGTAAACATTAACTCGTTAGCTTTAAATTCGTTAACTATAATTCGTTAGCTATAACCCAATAATAGTTCTTCGAGATAAAATCCCCATTTAAAATTCGTACCTCGAAATTTTCGTAACTTTCATATTAATGTTAAAGTTATAATATTAAAATAATATACATCGTTAAAACCCGTTTAAACTTAAAAATTGTTATTATAATATAAAAATGGCATAAAATGCGAATAATGCTTAATCCTCAAATTTAATTATATAACTTTATCAATTCCGTTAGTTAGATCTCGTTTTGTTTCAATTATAGCTCGAGAAGTTTGGTCGCTTCGGTCTTGTTATCATGCTTACGGTTTTATTACAAGTTTATCGTCAATTTTGAGGTGAGTTTTCTCACCACCCCTTTTTAAACATTTTCATATTTTGGGGTAGCATATGTATCTATTACAAATTCAAGTATTATGAGTTCGATTTTCACTATATGGGCTTGTGTGAACTTGCTCGAATTTACTTGCACGTGGTAGCCTCAATAAGTATGATCATACGCTCCCTTTGCACTCAGGCCCATTGTATCGAGTGGAAAATGGCCTCATTATCCGAGTACGTTGGTTGTTACCAACTGGAAAGGACCTTACTTGCGCGATTACTCGAGTACGTTGGTTGATATCAACTGGAAAGGACTTTACTTGCTCATTTATCACTTGTCCATGAATTGTATGATTTTTACGTATTATATCAAACTATGAGAATCTCACTAGCTATGTTCGTAGCTGACTTTATTTTATACATATGTTACAGGTGTAGAGATACGAGGATGAAAGTTAGAAGAAACAAAGCATGCTTATAGGATATTCAAAGAAAACTTATAATTTTGTTTATTTATTTGTTACAACTTGTATTATTTGATAAACTTGTGTTACATGAAGATTTAAATGAAATAATGTTATTATGGTCACCGAACAGTGTCACATGTGTTTGAGCAATCTGTACGTCACACTCAGGCGTTTCCGCTTTACCCAGGGTGTTACAACCAATTCATCCGGTCATGCATTGTTATTAACGACTCTTGCACTATAAATTCATACTCTACCTTTGCAAATCCTTTGCCACAACTCAATTAACTCTCACTCATGCTCTAGCTCTCTTTTGGTGTTCAAGTCCATTGTTTGATTATTGCAAGTTAAATTATTCAAGTCTTGTTCTTTCGTTAATCAATCATCGGGTAATATTTGTTTTTATTTTTGAAACAGAAATTGGTCATAATCTTATTGTCAAACCCAATTTACATTCGTGATGACGTATCATCCTTTGTTAATCGGCCCGTCTAATGTTCGGTTATAAAAACTTTATGTTAAAAAAAAAATAACATTTGCAAGCTAATAAACAAGATTAAACTTTTCTATCATGTCATCTCGACTTACCCTTTCAAATATGTTAGACACTAACCCGACTTAAACCAAGTTCGTGTCCGACTAAAAATGAATCGCTCGTTCAAACCGTTTTCTTGAATAATGTTCGGTTCCGAAAGAAACCGAACCCATTTAAATTAACTAGTAATTATTATAACCTACTCTTTTGCTAAGGCTAAAATCAATCAACTTAAAACCAAAGAATTTACCTTTTTCTTTCAACTAATAAAAATAAAATAAAACAATTTTTTTTAACAAACTTTTTCATCTAAGAATTTAAACAGAACATGTCGGCCACCTTTTTCTTATTTTTCTTCAACCTCATTTTGATCTTAGTTATTTATTTATATAAGGTCGCTGGTTGACCGAACTTTGTCGGTTCACTCACTCAAAGCCGTCTTCGCTTATTTACTCATTATCGCTTATTTAACAAGTGAGTTTTCATAACCCCTTTTTACTTTTACACGTTGTGGGGTGTAGCACATTACAGACTTTTATTTGTTATTTCATGTTTCATGTTGTAAAATAAAATTCACACGCGTGTCTTGTATGTACTTGTTTTGTATCATATTCTTTGTAAATTATGTTTTTGAGTGCTAGTTGTGTAACAACTTGGGTTTTCCACATACAACCTTATACTTATTACCCGACCCGTTTTGTGTTCGAGGAATTTTAGCAATAAAAAGTATTGCGTTTATCGAGAAATATTTGTATGATTTATATTTGCTTATTATATTATATATATATATATAACTATGAAGAATATACATATTTTACCCTAAACTTATGTTTTAACCTCTATTTGTATCCACATCAAATCCTCAGGGGCTAAATTGAAACTTCTATCTATTTTCTTTATAGCTCGTTTCCCCTGAACCCATGCCCATGATCCATACCCGTTTAACCATACCCATGACCAGTTTAGTTAACTTTTTCCACAATCTTCATTCTAAACTAGGAATTGAATCATGTTCGTGATTTCTATTGCCATTAGCGGCCTAACTGACAAAACCAATTAGGAAACAAGATCAAAGGTGATGCGTATTGATTCATTAGTTAACCGACTTGACCTAGAATAAATTATATAACCTAGGGTTTATCAAAATTCAATTCCTCGCATCTGCACCATCTATATAACTCGACGACTTAAACCCCTAACCCTAATTGTATTAATTCTAGCCATAGCCACTGTTTGATCCTGTTCTTGATGCCGCAACTGAGATGGTCGTTATCCTTGATTCCATCATCGTTTGAGGTAATTGAATCATGCATCATACTCGTATAACATCTGTAAACAATAACCCTAACATTTATTTAACGAACATTCAACAGATTGATCAATTGCTTAATCTAGGGTTCTTGAATAAATCTGGTTTGTTTCTAGCTTATGTATAACTTATATTGTTTTCATTCTTTTAACAACTAACACACCAGCACAGTTGGCTGGTGTGTGTGTGTTCAAGCCTTAGGACCGCCCACTGGCGTGGGTTCGAGTTCCGGCCAGTCCATAGTTTTTGGTATTTTTTTATATTGTTGTTATTTAATTTCTAAATGATATATAAAGTATTATAATTAATATTAAATACCAAATAAACATTTAAACCGACATCATTGGGTAGTTGTGTTTTGGTAATTTATCTCGTTACAAGTTTTTTTTGTATATGTAAGTATATATATACACACACACACACATATCTTATTAATAATAGTCCATCATTATTTTGTTAAAACCAACACCAATATTGAGGTTTCTTGTCATTAAAACGTCTTTATAAATTGCTCATATTTATATATATATATATATTGTATATATATATATATATATAAAATTCGTTTTAAATAAAAATTGTAGTAAACGTATTAAAGGTATTAAAGGTGTTAATTATATTTTTACCATCGAATTTCCTTAAGGATTCTAAAATATAAATTTTATGATACTTATATATTTAAACGTTTATAGTAGGTCTCATCTCATATTTATTTAAACTAATTGTACGTAAACCCGATTTTTATGACAAACAATGATTCTTATTATTGAATAATAATAATAATAATAATAATAATAATCATCATCATCTTAGAGAGCAATTGTTCAATCCACAACATACCCAATCAAAATTCAAATCCTATCAAAATCCTAAGTTCATTATACGTATTGTATCTTTTATAATTCGCTCATAATATTATTTAATTATGATTCTTGTCGATAATTCTCGAAGACAGTGATTATCATTTTCTTGTCGTATTCATTCTTGTTTGGATTAATCGATCAGGTGAGTTTATCATTCCCCTATTTTACAACTTTTCTAAACGTTTGGGGACATATGCTTACGTGTTCGTTTTTCATACTATATATATATTCAAACAAATGCATACGTGTTATTGTGAAATGATTAATCAAACATACGTGCTACTTGATTATTTGTGTTACCATTCAATCAATCGCATGTTGGAATTACTATTCAATCAATCGCATAGCGGGGTGTTCCTGCTGATGACCAATGCCCGATTCGCTTGGCAACGGTCTGCATACTTGTTTGTGTTTTGATTATATTTATCGCATTAATCACGTTATGCTTATTTATTGTATTGTGTCAAAATTGGTGATATTCTCACTCAACTTTATGTTGACAAGATTCCATTTTATACGCATATGCAAGTTACTTGTATGGAAGATTGAAGCTTGGACACGTAGACAAGACTTTAGGATATAATTAAATTAAACTTTATTTGAACTCATATTTGTTTATTTAAATTGGTTATTGTATTTGGATATTGTGTGTAATATTGAAATCAAATAATTAATTAGATATTGTCACACTTATACTATGATAGTATCTTCGAGCTGTGAGCAATCAGATCACGCCCCGGCATTTCCGCCTTAGATTGAGGTGTGACAAGTTGTTTATTGTTTTTTTGTTGGTGGAAGAGACTCATACACATACTCAAACGCAAAGTGGGAGGGTCCGACGGGACGTACCTATGCCGCCTGACGGTATCATTATCATTATCTATACTCCAAGTAGCTCGGCAAACGGGGGTTCCTTAGTAGATTTGACTTATGTCAAGCGAACGAGAATATCATGTATTTAGTTTCTTTTACTTTATGATTGAGACGTTACATCTTGACTTGTGAATTTTACACTTTTCGTATTATATACATGTGCAAAACTTATAAATACTCATCAACATTAATGTTGACAAAATATATTATTTTAAATGTGCTGCATGGTGAAGTTTAATTTGAGGATTGGAGACTAGATGGTTGGACCATTAGGTTATTAGAAACATATCATATTGAAATTCAAAGTTATTGTATTGTTATATGATTAATGCCAAATTGTGTAATTGTGATTTAATGAAATGAAGTAATTATGGTTGTCACATTAATAGTGTCATGAGCTTGTGTACAATTTGTACGTACCGCCACGACATATTCCACCCCGGCATATTACGCCGAAGGTCGGGGTGTTACGCGGAAGTCCTTGTCGTGGGCAGGTATAGTGTTGGCCTTTCCTCATTGGTCCATCGTGCATTCGTGGATAGTACGGACCTTAACCTGTGATTGGTTCTTCCCTCCTCGTCACGTGCTAACCTGTGCTTTGTCACGACAAATCTTCCGCTGGATTTCTTTAGTTATAAATTACTAAGTGTTACTTCCGTGGAAGATTTATATATCTTCATGCGAAAGGTACTCTTCATGCAGGTGGTTATCATTGCTTGATCATATTTCCTCTGAGGCTATATGTCTTGTTGTGGTAGATTCTCTGCAGCCGCGAGGAGTTTTTCCTCACGTTAGATGGATTAGTACCCTACTTTCACACACCTGAAAATCCAAAACATATAGTCTAGTGTTAATATTTTTGTGGATTTTTATGATATGAACTTAACATAAATGATGGGTTGATTAAATAGTTAATTAAAAAAAAAGTTATGAATGGCTACATTTTTAAACCAACACGTAGACCGAAACTCATTCTAATCATAAATTGTTTTCACCTGAACTATGTTTGATAATTTAACCGGTTAAAGAAACCCACTCGTTTAAGTTAATGTAAAAACTGAGAATACATCAACAGTGTATTTGTCTTTTCAGGGTTTGAAAGGAAAAAAACTTGTATTTTAGTAAATAATCACTAGTAGAAGAGCCCACGCATTGCGGCAGGAATGTTAAGGGAATTCGATCTATAGGAGTTTGCACAGAGAGCGAATTAAATCACAGATTTTTAGCAATTTGTAGAGGTTTTTCTCTTAGCTTTGCCTTTAATCCTTAGTTTTTTCCTACTTTTCTTTTCCCCTAGTCAAAGTTACTTTTGCATTTTTATCTGCAAGTATTATAGTGTTCTACATATTTTTAGAAGTTGACGTCTTGTAATATGTTTCTCATATTTTTTTTTCATAATTTACATTAAACAGGATTGATTAGAATAATACCAAAAAAAAAAGGTTCCAAGATATAGGGAGTCTCAATTGGGAGCGATCTCTATATTACCTATATTACATGAGATCGGGTAAGGTTATTCAGGCGTACAACTGAATGCTATATGCAGGATTTTAGAACATGTTTGGGATTGAGTTTAAAAACTGCTTATTGAATTTTTCAAAAAGTCATTTTCAAAAGTCAGAATTTGAGGCATCTGAAAACCTGTTTTTTAACCCTTTCAAAAGAAAGCTAAACTGAAAATGGTTTTTGTGATTGCCAATAAGTTGTTTTCAAACTCAATCCAAAAAATGCTCAAAGTATGCTTCAAGAATGATATTCATAAACAAATACAACATCAATATATATCCATAGCACCGGTGTAAACCATTATTATATGTAAACTAAAGAATATAACATTATCCTATTAACCTTTTATACAACTCAACAAACTTCAAACTTAAAAAAAAAAATCTCAGATCCACATAACAAAACTAATGCTACTACTATCTACATGAACAACATTTCATATATTCTAGATCCATGGAACTGATGGATAAGACGAGACAGTTAACCCTTATAGCAAATGAATCCTGTGTTGATCTGCAAACCTTTGTAGTACTGAATAAAGCCAGAATAACAACAGTTTCATATTAAATCATACACAAACTTTAGAAATGAGAAAACTGCCCTTTCTTTCACACAAAATCTATTTTTCTCTCGCCTGGATATCTCTGTGGTTTTATTTTCTTTTCATTTTAGTCCAACTCACTAACACCGTAAGTACTTTTTTTTATGAAAATGGTGAAAATGGCTGAACCACAAGGACAACAAATGACAGTTTACTCTTTAAAAATATTAATAGAAAGTCCTAACTGAACAACACAAGATTGTTATTTTCCACCTAATGATGTGCCTAAACATTTCAAAATCCAATAAATTTAGATCAATGACATAACTATCTGATCTGATGGTTAACAAAAGCAATCAAATGGATAGAAACTTAAAGATTAACCAAACGCTTCAAGAAACCTCTAAGGTTTTGTGTTGACGAAACTTTAAAAAGTTCATGTTTAATCATAATCAGACTAAAAAATAAACAAACGTTCACCAAGGGAAAACGATGCTATCGAATGGCAAGAGATTGTTTTTCTAAAATCCAGCTATTGGCCTGAAGCTACGACATATTGGTAAAAGGGAAAACGATGCAAGGACTTATAACTTACCAACTGCTTAAGAAGTTGCTGCTTTGATTGTTGGAGACATTGGTGATTGTATAGATAATTGTGACTCAAGAAGGTGATCTACAAACAATACGCGAACTTCATCCTTTGTACCTTAGCCTTCAATATCCATTGATATTTATATATATATATATAAACAAAACACCTAAAATCCTATGTGTCGCGATATGATTGCTCCCCCCTTTTATGGAAGCCCTAGATTGCTTGATTTTTAAATGGAGGCCTCCCATTGATTTAACCCAAATTCATGGGTATGGGTCTTACCAAAATCAGATAGCCGTTAAACGGGTCATAACATCTCATTAAATTAAAAATTAATCTTACCAATTATTTGATATGAAAATCCTATAAAATAAGGATATGCTAAAATTTAATATCTAATTTAAAAAGAAAAAGAAATTATGTATAATTAATAAACAATTTTATAGTAAAAAAACAAAAGCGGGTCCTGGGTCACCAAATCTAGATAGCTTTCAAACGGGTTATAACATATTATTTATTTATAAAACCCTTTCATCATCAAACTCTAAGTATATTATTAACTTTCTTATAATAAAGAAAATTAAAATCCAAAAAATAAATATTAAAAAACAAAAAATGTAAAATAATCGTTCTCTCAAGCCATCAGATTGCTTTATTTGTAAATGAAGGCTTCTCAAGCATTTGACCCGAATTCACGGGTAAAGGTCTCACCGAACCCAGAGAGCTCTTAAACGAGTTATAACATCTCATTATATTAAAAATTAATATCATCAAATATTTGACATGAAAATCCTATAAAATAGGGATATACTAAAAATTAATGTCCAATTTTATTTAAAAAAAAGATATTATTTATAATTAAGAAAAAAATTTATAATAAAGAAAATAAACGGGTAATGGGTATCACCAAATCCAGATAGCTTTTAAACCGGATTATAACATATCATTTATTTGTGAAACCATTTTATCATCAAACCTCAAGTATATTAATTATCAACTTTCTTACAATAAATAAAATTAAAATCCAAATATACATATATAAATATTAAAAATGAATAATGTAAAACAACCCCCGTAATACGGGGGATAAAATCTAGTGTGTGTGTGTGTGTGTGGAGAAGATAATTATACAGTCAACATTCTTCACTGGGGGGTTGATGAAGATTCTGATGCCAAACGAAAAAAAAGTAACGTTGAGACAATATTTTGCCTACCAAATTCAAGACAGGGATAATGAATTTTCTACTACTCTATATGGAAGGTGGTTGTTCCAACAATAGTTAGTTGATGATTGTACGATGATCGAAAGTGAGCGGCTCTATTTCATTTGAAGAGAGCAGAAGGTTCTAAGATGTGAGACATTTAAGAAACTAAGAAATATTAAAAACAAAGCAAATAAAGATGTTTCAAATGTTTGAAAAACGTGTTATACACCGTCATCTTTTACCGGTGGTATTCGATACATGATGTAGAACTATTTAGATGTGATGTCTCTCTATAAGTGGTTTGGATACCGTGATTTTTTCATAACTTTTACATGTAATCTAAATTGGGCAGAAGTGAAAAGGTTTCTTAAAGACATGACGTTTAAGTCCGAAGACAGGCCTGATATATTATGTAGATTGTTTAAAATCAAGTTATATGCACTGATTAAAAACTTGAAAGAAAAAGAATTGCTCGGAAAGTTCATGCAGGTATGTTACATTTTTTTTATTAAAATATTTTCATTGTAATATATATATATATATATGTACACACACATATATATGTGTATGTATGTATGTTAATGTCATATTATGTTTATTTAACAATAAGCATACTTATTTTCTCCTAATTATATGTAGTTGTTTATACGGTGGAGTTTCAAAAAAGAGGGTTGCCTCATGCGCATATATGCTTATTTATGCATCCAGAAAATAAGTTTCTAACAGTTGAACATATTGACTCGCTTATTTGCACTAAGATTCCGGACAAGAATGAAGACCCTGAATTATACACACTTGTAAGCGATTTTATGATCCATGGTCCATGTGGTGCTGATAATATGAAATGTTCATGTATGGTCAATAAAAAGGTGCTCAACAAAATTTCCAAAGAAGTTTCGTGATGAAACTTGTGTTGACCAAAGGGTTTTCCACAATACAGAAGAAGAGATTTCGGAAATTTTATTGTCAAGTCTGATGTAAAGTTGGATTACCGAAGTGTTGTTCCGTATAACCAAAAGCTTTTAAGAAAACATCAGGGACATATTAATGTGGAATGGTGCAATCAGAGTGGATTAATTAAATGTTTGTTTAAATATATTAACAAAGGTCCGGACATAACAACAGTTACCATTGTAAAAAAATAGTAACGAAGATGATCAAGATGAAGGAGTGGATGAAATAAAAGAGTACTATGATTTTATATATCTTTCAGCATGTGAGGCAGTAGGGAGGATTTTTTTCATATGATATTCATTACAGATACCCTTCCGTTATGAGACTTCCTTTCCATCTTCCTGATAAGCAACAAGTTTTTTATGGTCTGGGTGATGTTGAAGATATCCTTGAAAAAGATACGGTGGCTTCCACAATGTTTACGTCTTGGATGGAGTGTAATCAAAATTATGATGAGGTAAAAGAACTTAATTCTATTGAATTTCCCTCTTAGTTTGTATGGAAGAAAGGGCAAATGCTGGAACAAAGAAAAGTTGGGTTCTCCATTGGTAGAATTCACTCAGTGTCTTTGGCACTTGGTGAAGCGTATTTTCTAAGAATTCTACTAAACAAAATCAAAGGTCCAACGTCATTTGAGGACATTCGCATGGTAAATGACGTGGTATTACCTACAATTAGAGATGCTTGCTATGAGCATGGCCTTTTAGATGATGACATGGAGTATATTAAGCAATTAAAGAAGCAAGTAATTCCGATTCAGGCGATTATCTAAGAAATTTATTTGCCATGATGTTAGCGTCTCACTGTCTATCCAGACCCGATTTTGTTTGGGAAAAAAGTTTGGAAATTTTGTCTGATGGTATTCTTTACAGTCAACAACATGCTTTAAAGTCTACAGGTTAGTTAAGTTGGTTAAACAATTTAATTTCTTTGCATTTTTGTATAATATAATTTATAGATACATGTTTTGGGTTAAAGGGTGGCGTGATGGTAATTCCGGGTTCCTTGTCGATCACTTCGAGCATGGCTACAAAAGAAATTGTAAGGGTGATTATTTATGTTGCAGAGTAAAGATACATGTTGCTCGGTAAGAATGATTATTAATGTTCCTTATATATATGTATGGATATGGATATCAACTAGATTGAAAACGGAAGTTCGTTTATACTTACATATATGGATATGGATAGCAGGAATGATTATTTATGTTACTTAAATAGATTGAACACGGGGAAGTTCATTGATATACATAACAAAAATTTTATTGATTAACATAATGGAAATTTTAATAATAAGTTTTTATAAAGTTTTTGTTGATTTTCATTAAATGATTGATAAAGGTGCACTTACATATTTATATACAAATTTCAACAAATCAAATTAGCTTCTAAAGAAGCTTCACATCAAAAGACTCGCCACCTTTTTTTTTGGCGTGTATGTAATAATGGATCGGAATTAGTCCTCCATGGATTTGGTAAGCAAGGTTTATTTAAAAAAGATTTGAGATTTGGTTAAAGGCTGGCTTGATGTGAGGTTTCAGGTTCCATGTTGATCACTTCCAGCGTGGCTAAGAAAGAAATTTTTGTATAATAGAATTTATATATAGATTTAACACTTAAGTAATAATTTTTTGTTTTTCTTCTAAAGATTTATCACTTACTGAAGAACAAATAAAAACCTTGACGTTGCATGAGATTGAAAAGCTATAAAAGCTATTACTATTTAACATTTCGAAACTTTGAAACCATTCCTTTCCCTGATGAGCATTCTATATCTACCTCTAACAATCTTTTGATCAATGAGAGCTTAATTATGAACCACAAGATCTTCAAAACGAGTATGATAATATTTTTGTTTCATTGGCTGAAGAACAAAGATGTAATAACGAAAGAAGTTGAAATAAATAAAGGAGGTGTTTTTTTTTGTTTATGCTTACGGTGGAACTGGAAAAACATTTATATGGAAGAGATTATCCGCAAGCATAAAATTAACAGGTCAGTTTGTGTTATATGTTGCTTCTAGCGGAATTGCATCTTTGTTATTGACAGGAGGTAGGACGGCACACTCTAGATTTCATATCCCGATAAACCTGAATGAAGACTCTCTTGTACTATAAAGCCAGGAACCGATTATGCCCAACTTGTAAGTGAAGCAAGATTAATAATATGGGATGAGACACCAATGATTCATAATCGTGCATTTGAAGCACTAGATAGGACTCTAAAAGACGTACTGAACTGTAATACATTGCCGTTTGATAGTAAAGTAATTGCTTTTGGAGGTGATTTCAGGCAAATTTTACCAGTTGTTCAAAACGGAAGTAAACAAGACATAGTTAATTCTTCCTTAAGTTCGTCCTACACATGGTCAGAATGCAAAGTCTTAAGACTTACTAAAAATATGAGGTTGCAATTAGTCAGTGATTCCTCTTATAATATGGAACAAACCAAGTTGTTTGCTCAATGGTTGCTGGATTTAGGTGAAGGAAAAGTTGGTGGAACCAATGATGGGGAAGCAGTTATTGAAATACCTGATGATCTTCTCATTAAAGATTCGTTGGATCCTGGTTCTGATCTTATTAACTTTGTTTACCCTTCTGTTCTATCAAACTATAGGCAACCAAATTTCTTTGAAAAGAGAGCACTACTTGCACCTACTAATGAAGTTGTTCAAGAGATCAATGATCGGTTGCTATCGATATTTCTAGGTAATGAAAGGAATATTTAAGTTTAGATAGTATATGCCAGGAGGAGTATCTTAATGAAAAATTTTGATGAATCATTGTACTCACCTGATATTCTAAACGGCCTAAAAATATCTGGTTTGCCGATCATAAATTGGTGTTAAAGGTTGGGGTTCCGGTTATGCTTTTAAGAAATCTTGATCAGAAAGGTTGGTTATGCAATGGAAATAGACTTCAAGTAATGTCACTAAGAAATCGTGTTATAAAAGCTCAAATTATATCTGGAACTAACATTGGGGAGCCGGTTTTCATACATAGGACGTCACTCACACCTACTGACAAAAAAATTCCTTTTAAGTTTCAACAAAGGCAATTTCCACTGGTCGTATGCTTTGCAATGACGATAAATAAGAGTCAAGGACATTCACTATCCAGAGTGGGTTTGTTTTTTAAGGAGCCAGTTGTTTCGCATGGTCAAGTATATGTAGCATTATCTCGAGTGAAAAGCAGAGATGAACTTAAACTATTAATCTTTGACAAGGACGGTAATGTTGGCAATACAATTAAAAATGTGGTATACAAGGAGGTATTTAGAAAGTTGTGAAATAAAGTTATAATTACCTTTATTTAATGTAATTTGATTCATGTATTACCTCTGGTTTGCAATTTATTTTATGGAACACTTTAGTTGTTATGATGGTGTCATATTTAAGCTTATGCATTTAAATTTTGTGTTCATAGTTTATTCATTATATATAGGACGCTTAGGTGGTTCGTTGGCTAATATTATTTTGTTTGTTCTAATTACTAATACATATAAATGAAAACTTTGGTGACGATGAACCGTGATTGGTCCACTTGGCAAGATGCCATTGGGGTAAGTGCTTTATAACTTTTTTTTGTTTTTTTTTTTTTTTGGTTTTGCCTTTAATTTTAAAGTTTAATAACTATATTTCTAATTATTTTGTTATGTTTTTTTTACTTGTTATATTACAAGTTCATTATATCAGTTTGTTATATTCTCCATCCTGTTAACACCACTAATAAATTTTTATATCATTAGTTCTTTGTAGTCTCATCACAGTAACCTTTTCAAAATATGTCTACAACCAATCATTATAAGCAACTTTTCTTAATATATATTCAGTTTTAATTAATCAAATGTTCAGTAATGTGCAATTCTTGATTCGTATATTTTACTAACCTAATATAAGGTCACTCTAACTTCTCCAAAGTCCATCTATCATATAACAAACACTATAAGTTCCTATCTCTAATATAGTCTTACGTTAAATACATTTTCTATCCGTTAACTTTTATTTCGTATTCAGATATGACGTGTCACAAAAAGTGGTTAACAAGAAGGTTCGTGTTACTCCAACCAATATCTAATTTGTTTTTTACTATTATTTAAATTTATTTTTTTCGACCTGTGCATTACACAGGTCACTAACCTAGTGTATTTAATATGAGAGAGGGGTGATGACATGTGGTAATTAAATTTTTTTATTTATTATACATTATAGATATTGATTATATAAAGATATAATAATAGGAATTTTATAAAGACAAAAAAGTAAAATGCATACGTTAATAGTTTGATCACAAGTTTAATACAGTAAATGAATAAAAATGACAGGCTGGATTATTATTTATAAAATGAGGTATAATTAATAACAATAATAATAGAAAGAGTTTGAGTTGAGTTGAGTTGAGTTGAGTTGAGTTGAGTTGAGTTGGGTTTGGTTTGGTGGAACACATTTGCGTTGTTTCTGTGTGTGTCTACTCTAGGGTTTGTTTCAATCGATCAAATTGGCAGCAGTCATCCAATCCAATGCTGCTTTAGATCTAATTGTTTGTTTGTAAGTTTTCTGTTCACCTGTTAATTGTTTGTTTGTAATTTCGCATGTATCGTATGCTTGTTTGTTTGTTTGTATGCATGATGACTCTTGTTATTGTTGCTGGATATGTAATTTTGAAAATGATTTAGGGCTATCAGACTGAGAATCATTATGAAAATCAATAGCTTAACTTGCATTCGGCAGTTCAAATTTGCAAGCCGTTTCTATGAATACTTATATATGCATGCTATTGCTATTGCTATTGCTATTGCTGCTGGATTTTGATAATCTGATCCGTGATATTTTGAAGATAAGGAGTCGTTATGAGTTTCAAATGACTGAAAACCAAACTTTGAAGATGAAAACAATGCCTCCTCTTGTACCTCTCGGGACGCTCATCGGCCAGGAGCTTAGGCATGGAAATGTCCAAAAACCGACCGTTAATTATGGACAGTCGGGCCTTGCAAAGAAAGGGGAGGATTATTTCTTAATTAAGCCTGATTGCCACAGAGTTTCAGGGGATCCATCAACGTCCTTCTCGGTTTTCGCGGTATATATAGAACGTTCTAGATCTTTCGTTTTATTTGTTTATAATAGCTGATCTATCATATGTATCGAATACATAATGCTCGATGATTTTGTTGAAGTCATCTCCAAATTTATATACATGGATCCTCTTCTATTATAGGGAATGAATCATATTCTAATACAAACACAATCTATTCTATACATAAGATATATCAGCTATTAGTTTATAAGCCGTTGTGGTTCAATTAGTTAGTAGCCAAGTTTCTTAAATGTTCTGTTAAGTTTCTTCCTTTAAGGTTACTTAACATTCGTTAGGTGTTCCAATTTCAAGACAAATTAAACATATATGTATCTTGATTACTAATAAGTGTCATTTTTTTTTTCAATTAACTTGAAGTAGGAGGCTAGTGAGCAAACAAAATTCACTAAATAATAACCAAGTGTCATAATTGTTAAACTCAGGGCAAATCGGAACAAATACACTAAATAGTAACCGAGTTTCATATATGTGTCTCACTTGTTTTGGTAGATATTTGATGGGCATAATGGTATATCAGCTGCCATATTTTGCGAAGGAAAATTTATTAAACAACATTTTAAGTGCAATACCTCAAGGATGTGACCGTGAAGAATGGCTTCATACGCTTCCTCGTGCATTGGTTGCAGGGTTTGTAAAAACTGACATTGAATTTCAACAGAAAGGTAACTGATTATACCCTTTTATTGCTCATATCTTGGTTTTGAAAATTAACCATCAGTTCTAGGATTTATTTACTTCTCAAGAATTTTAGGTGAAACATCTGGTACAACCGTTACGTTTGTTGTGATTGACGAATGGACTATAACCGTTGCATCTGTTGGAGATTCACGGTGCATATTAGACACACAAACGGGTGTGGTATCATTACTCACAGTTGACCATCGGCTTGAAGAGAATGTTGAAGAACGGGAACGTGTAACCGCAAGTGGCGGTGAAGTAGGACGTCTTAATATCTTTGGAGGGAATGCGGTAAAATAATTAAAAACCCAATTTCAAATTTAAACTTTTTGCAAAAAAAAAAATAATAAATAAATAAATATTGTAACTTTGTGAATGTAATATTATAGGTTGGTCCACTTCGTTGTTGGCCTGGCGGGCTGTGCCTCTCGAGATCCATTGGTGATACAGATGTTGGCGAGTTTATTGTTCCGATACCACACGTTAAGCAAGTGAAGGTTGGAAATAGTGCATGATATTGTTTTTTATATGTTTTGATGATATTAAATAGGTGTGTTAACAATTTTGAGACATGCTGGAGCTGAGCCCGAGCTCAATAGGCTTGATGATGGATATCCAATTCTGATTAACGGGAATGGAAGTTAAATTGAATGAAGTATCATAAACTGAAACTAGGATTGATATAAAGAAGATGATCCTGTCGGATCTTACAGACTCGATAGACTAGCACCGAAGTGTTCCCGGGGCTATGCCCTCTCTCAATGCCAAGCAAAGAGCCTAACAACTGAATAATATTCTCCCTGTCTCCTAAGGAGTTTTTGATATCTATTTATTGTACATAAGTTGCACTTCACTCCCCTCCCAAAGTAGACAAATGTCATTTAGACTAGCAACTAGAACATGATTCCTATCATTACTCCCCCCATCAAAACAGTCTTGCCCTCAAGACTAGGAACGAACAACTGACTCGGTAACCAAGCGGAGGATTCCCATAAAGCGTTTTTCAGGTGTGCGACCCTGCCCATGCACCACCCAGGAATGACTCGGATCGATCAAAAGCTGAAAAATCCACCTGAAGACACCAACAATCATGACTGTATGCAGTTTGGAAAGTGAGACGATTGAACAAAAGATCAAGGGTACTGTTCCTCCTTTCCAACCAAGGCGTTGATCTCCAAGTTTGAACCATCACGCCTTTGTCATAGCAGTGGTGTTCCCAGCTGTCCGCACTATTGCAACGAAGTGCAATCGCGCAACATCCATATAGCCAACCAACAAATGTTTTGCAAGGTATGCAGAAGTAGGACGCTGTTGTCATGCTATGACATGGGCTAAAAAAGTTGAGTAATCCCAATCCTCAGTTGTGAGTACATCTTCTTCTGCAATATACCCCGAATTACCGTCTTGGACCAACGCAATTGGGGCCGAAAAATGACTCGCTTGAGCAGTAACAACATGCGACACTCCTTCAACAATTTTGACCGAAACACCAGGAAAGATTTCCAGATCTGATAGTTACTCCATGTTTTTGGAAGGAACGTGCGCAGAAGATAAGGAGGAAGATAGAAACGGAGCGCTTGAAGGAAGTCTTCCACCTAATGAGCCTAGATCTGGAGAATTCAGGTCCACTGTCGGTTTCTGCTCTATACCTTGGCCCACCACAGTCCCGAAGCTCAATTTTCTCTGGAAACCACCCGATATCACTCCAATTTCATGAGATTTTGATTGGAGGTCAACAATTTGTGCACCTGGAGACTGAAATTGCACAATTGAAGCCGCCAATGTATAATTAGAGCCTGCAAAGCTTGAATCTGAATGACTTTTCATCATCAAATGGCCTTTGTCGGCTGAAATTTCTTCAAATCGGTATATGAGTGCCTTCAATTGATCTGTATCTGACATCAATTTGGTTGTTGAGTGGCCATGGACAAGTGCGTTTTCAGTAGTTGATCAGGCCCAATTAGCATTATCCGACCTAGATTTGGAGCCACCATTGTGCAGCAGCGATTTCTCATAGCGTTCGTCAGATCTGTTCGTCGTCGCCATCGCCTCCAATTGTGTTAATAGAGATGGAGGTGGAGAAATAGAACCTGATGACGAAGTTGGAAAATGAGAAATGGATCTGGAATTAGACCTCGAATCCTGATGGAGCATCCAATTGAGAACAGACTTCTGGAATTCTTGTTGTTCCGCACAAGCCTCGTTCACAACCTTTAGACATGCTTTGAAATCAACGAGTGTAACCTGAAGCGTATGCATCCTGATTTTGTGAACATCCAATTTTGAATCCAGAGCAGTGGCCATTGAGTGACATAAACTGAAATCGAACTGAAAAGAACAGAGGTAGGGCAGGTCGGACCAATGATGGATATCCGATTCTGATTAATGGCAATGGAAGGTGAAATTGAATGAAGTATCATAAACTGAAACTAGAATTGATATTAAGAAGATGATCCTATCGGATCTTACAAACTCGATAGACTAACACCGAAGTGTTCCCCGGGCTATGTCCTCTCAAAGAGCCTAACAACTGAATAATACTCTCCCTGTCTCCTAAGGAGTTATTGATATCTATTTATAGTACATAAGCTGCACTTGACTCCCTCCCAAAGTAGACAAATGTCATTTAGACTAGAAACTAGAACATGATTCTTATCACTTGACCTCCTTTCGTTTAAATTATACACGCTTGACATGAACTTGCCTTGTTTTGAGCTCTATTTATAGAGCTCAAGCTTGGCTTATGAGCAATTATTAAAGGTTGAGCACGGCTCATTTAACTTACACAAGCTTTACATGGAATCGGCTCGTTTTGAGAGCTCGAGCTCGGCTCATGAACAATCATTAAAGCTTGAGCATGTTTCATTTATTATTTATTAATTAAATTTTTATATATTTATGATTGTTTTTATATAAATTGATAGTTATAGTTTTAAACTTATTTTTTATATATAATAATTAGTATTTAAATATATGTGAAGTTCAAACTCGGCTCATGAGCTGCTACCAAAGCTTGAGCTTGGCACGTGTATTATTTGTTATTCTACTTATATAGTTATAATTATTTTCATACAAATTTGTAGTTATACCTTTTAAATAAAACATACTATTTTAAATTTAGTTATCACTATCATGTTTATATTAGTAATAATTATTTTATAAATATCATTTAATGAATTATATAAAATCTGTACAGATAATAGGCTCCTTTAGGCTCACGAGCCAGCTCTGCAGGCTTAGGCTCTAGCTTGTTTAAGCTTGGCTCAATACGAGCTTTTCATGAGTTGATCTCGAGTAGCTCGCGAGCAGCTTGGCTTGTTTACACCCGTATAGTTAATGTATTTTAATCGTTGCGTTTTACTTGTTCATGTAGCTTCCAAATTCCGGTGGGAGACTAATTATTGCTTCGGATGGTATTTGGGATGCGTTATCATCTGACATGGCGGCTCAGTGTTGTCGTGGATTGCCTGCAGATCTTGCTGCAAAGCTTGTTGTCAAGGTGTTAATGTTATTCAACGAATGAAACATAATTATCTTACACTAACTTAATTTTAAGATTTAGGATTTGAATTCGCTGTTTTAATCCTGTTCAGGAGGCTCTTAGGTCACGTGGACTAAAAGACGACACAACGTGTGTGGTGGTTGATATTATTCCGTACGGGTATCCACCCGTAATATCTCAAATACCTAAAAAGAAACAGAATCTGCTGGCGTCACTCATTCCGGGAAAGAGGTTTCATAACTCTTTGAATAAAGAATCAAATACGCTTCCAGTTGTTGGGGCTGTAGAGGAGTTGTTTGAAGAGGGGTCTGCAATGCTTGCTGAAAGGTACATTAGTGGTCAACTTTTATCATGAATTATTAACTATTTGTGTTTAATATTGAAAGCCCGGAACAATGGTATTCAGTCCACATACGAGATTTGTAAGCAATCCTTTTATGACACTTTTCTAATAATCATAAAACTCACTCGCTATAAAAGCTTTAATATTTATACCAAACATAAATCTTAACCTATTTATAACAACTTAATTAAATAAACAAGCCAGATAAACATAACTACTTTAATTTGAAATTCAAACTTTTAAACTAGTCTTTTTGGATTTATCCTAGTCCTTTTCGAACCGACTTCCTCTTTGGATTTGAATCCAAATTAGTCCAGCAAATGTTGCCATTAGTTATTGAGTATACATATATAACAATCGGAAGAAATATGTGTGTACATGTTTTGTATTAATTGCAGGCTGGGAAAAGATTTGGCTTTAAACTCTAGTTCGGGAAACTTTAGATGTGCGGTCTGTCAAGGGAACGAGGCGCCAAATGATGATTTATCTGTGGGGCCCATGTTATGCGCGAAATGTAGGAGAAAGAAAGATGCAATGGAAGGGAAAAGAGCAACGTAGATGATATAGAGTTAGCGGTAAATACTAATACAGTCTTTGATTGGTAGTGAGTATGATGGCAAGATAAATTGTAGGTGTTGTGGTGACTGACTAATTATCAACAAATGCTACATATTTCTATGTAAGAAAATATGAATGATGGGTGTTTGATTGTGGGAAAGTAAGTAAATGCTGATATTTATTGTTTTCTTTGGTTCTTTTTAATGTTTTTTTATATGTAACTAGATTTTATCCCTCGTGTTACGAGGGTTGTTTTACATTATTCGTTTCTAATATATATATATATATATATATATATATATATATTTGGATTTTAATTTTATTTATTGTAAGAAAATTAATAATTAATATACTTGAGGTTTGATGATAAAATAGTTTCATAAATAAATGATATATTATAATCTAGTTTAAAAGCTATCTGGGTTCGGTGATACCTATTACCCGTTTATTTTCTTTATTATAAAATTGTTTCTTAATTATATATAATATCTTTTTTTTAATAAAATAGGATATTAATTTTTAGTATATCCTTATTTTATAGGATTTTCATATTAAATATTTGATGAGATTAATTTTTAATATAATGAGATGTTATAGCCCGTTTAAAAGCTATCTGGGTTTGGTGAGACCTTTACCCGTGAATTCGGGTCAAATATGTGAGAAGCCTTCATTTACAAATAAAGCAATCTGATGGCTTGAGAGAATGGTTGTTTTACATTTTTCGTTTTTTAATATTTATTTTTTGGATTTTAATTTTCTTTATTGTAAGAAAATTAATAATATACTTAGGATTTGATGATGAAAAGGTTTCATAAATAAATGATATGTTATAACTCGTTTAAAAGCTATCTGGATTTAGTGACCTATGACCCGCTTATGTTTTTTACTATAAAATTGTTTATTAATTATAAATAATATTTTTTTCTTTTTAAATTGGATATTAAATTTTAGTATATCCCTATTTTATAGTATTTTCATATCAAATAATTAGTAAGATTAATTTTTAATTTAATGTGATGTTATAACCCTTTTAAGAGCTATTTGGTTTTGGTAAGACCCATATATATGAATTTGGGTTAAATCAATGAGAGACCTCAATTTAAAAATCAAGTAATCTGGTGGCTTCTATAAAAGGGGGGAGCGACCACATCACGACACATAGGATTTTTGGGTTTTCATTTATATATATATATATATATATATATATATATATATATATATATATACATTTACAACTAAATTTGTGCATCAGCAGTTGTACAGCCTGGTTTATAAGTGTTGTGTGTAGTGTTTCTTATACTCCATGCTATTGTTATTGTACATTGACTTGTGACTTCAGATTTCCACGTGTTGATCCTCCCCACGTAATCACCACCTTTTTCTTACCTTCCTTTATGTTTTTCAGTCGCCACCGCCCACCGCCTTCATCTCCGGAAATTCAAAACCCTAGGCGACGGTGGAGATGGCTATGGTGGTGGTCGTTTTGTTCCATTACCCTAGATGGCGGTGGCTGTCTAACTTAAGGTTGTTGAGCATGGTTGTCGCCTGAAACATTGTTTAGCTGCTTCCATTTTGTAGTCGTTGTGGTCATGCACACCACCGATCGTTTGGTTCCATTTGCCCTCGTTGTCGGATTCGAATTTAAAACCCTATGTGACCGGTGGCTGTTAAAAGTTCAGGTTTTTGAGGGACTGTCCTCTTCTGTCATTTATCGGTAGAGTGGTGGTGGCATGGGCCGGTTTGGTTGATAAAGGCTATGACGACGTGTCTGAGCCTATTTGTAAATCTATTCCTTACCAACGTTTTGATTGTTGATATGGTTTTCTTCGTTTTGATTTCCGATTTAGCACATCAGATTTATTGTTATTTACGGTTGTCGGGCTGGTATTTAAAGGTACAGTGGTTTACATATGAATCTGTCAAGTTCTTCTATTAGTAAACAATTTTTTTCCTATAGCTTAACATTGAAGATTTCAATCTCATCTATACTTCTTTCTTCAATTTATTCAATGACTACAAAGATTTTATGCATAAGAAAAACAGGGGGTTAAGCTCTCATTGCAAAGTGACATTAAATATCTTTTAGTTTTATGGACTTACTTTCTCTATTTTAGACCAATCTCATGTTTTTTTTCATGTGCTCAGGAACTGCTGCTGATGCTTTTTCAGATTTATATTCATCATCTAAATTTGATGGAGAATTTTTGTGATGTTTTTTCTGGCCGTTTATTGCAGCCGCGCACGGCGCATTTTAGTCGGTTTGGATGATAAAGGCTATGATGATTAATTATATATCTGAGCCTATTGGTGATTGTATCTCTTAACGAGCTTTTGTTCTTTCTTTCTTTGTTTTCATTAGTTTTGTCAAAATTTGATATAGATTAATTTTAGGTTCTGCATTGTAACTTGATGGGCTTTGTTAATCTTCATATAAGCACCGCTGCATCGAGGTGGGTGGCAGGTTGGAAGCACAACGGGGGATGGTGGTTGTTTATGGCTCTGTTGGACTAGGTTCCATTTGGTTCTCTATTGTTGCCTGAGCCCTCTGCTATGAAAATTTGTGAGAAAGGTTGTTTCATAAGAGGTTTTCAAAGTTTTGGATGCTCAGCTTTTTTAAGAGGCAGTGAAGCATGTGGTGTATTTACAGTGGGCTGTGATGGTTGGCTAAGGCCTGCGTTGTGAAACTTTTGACTTTGTCATGTAAAATGCATACCTAATGGCAATGCACATATACATAAGATGTTGAGTTTGCAACTTGTAGCCACAATCAAGTTAACCTTACATGTTGAGTTTGCAACTTGTAGCCACAATCAAGTTAACCTTACATGTTGAGTTTGAGTTTGCAAGTCTCCCCACCACGATACGCCAGTTATCAAAAGGGTATTTCCGTCCAGAACGTCCAACTATACTCCCCAAATCTATTCTTCAATCCCCCAAATCCCTGTTCTTCAAAATTCATCAATTGATTCATGGAGCGTCCATCCATATCAATATAATTCAACCGTCGATCGGTATTAAACTAATTTGCAGGTCGATATCAAACTAATTGAGTTGTATTACCCTAAAAATGTTCGTTACCTGCAAATAAAACCTCAAACCCTAATACGTTCTGCTAATACATTCTTCTAATACGTTCTGCTAATACATTCTATTAATAAGTTCTACTAATAAGTTCGAATTTTAAACGTTCAATGTCAAAAACCCATTATCCAGAACTCAAAATTGATCGATTGAAGCTTCAAATTGATAATTGATTGAATCGATTTCAAATATTAACCGATCAATTGGCTCCAATTTCAAATTGTTGATGGCGCCGGCGTCAGCGATTAAAGGGCGGCTTTTGGGGACGTTTTTGGAGATGAGGCGGAGCACGCATAATGATTGGGTGCGGGTTTGTTCAGAAACGGAGCTGAGTTTGCCGATGAGAGGATTAGTGTAATTGTGATTTTGGGTTTCTGAAAATCAACAGTTAGAAGTGTCGCGTACGTAATGTACGATAAAGGATTATTGTATTTTATCTTATATATATATATATATATATATATATATTATGTAAATCTATTATGTTACATGGGTAAATGATATATTGTAATCGTATACTTTGTTTAAGCTTACAAGCGTAATCAAGTTCAAGGCATGAAATGTGGGTTTGAGCTTGTTTTATTAAATTAACTAGGTTAGATCCCGTGTTATACACAGATGGAAACATATAAAACTTCGTATATATATGTGTATATATTTATATATGTGTGTGTGTGTGTGTGCGCGCGTGTGCGCGTGTGTGTTATATATTTTAATGAATTGAAAACGCCATATAATCTAACATTATTAATATAAGGTATCACATTGTTATTTTAATTGAAAGAATCTAACATACAAAGACAAACGGAGAAAAATGATAATTTAAAACATATTTCTAACTTATACTATGAAACAAAAAAACATATTATTTAAAACTTCATCATCAACTAAAGTTATATGTTATAAGCTACAAAACGTAAACATGTAGATGTTGTATACATAAGTTGTGTGTTATAAAAATTATTTTTATTAAAATTATAAAACATATAAGTACACAACATAAAGAATGCTATGAATATGAATATAACAATTATAATTTTTATTAAAACATTTAAAAAAGCAACATCAAAACCCAAAACTCGTGACTTAAACTACCATTTCAATCCAAATATCCATACATCCAGTCCAAACATTTATAAATAATTTCCCAAAATCCAAAAAATAAATAAATAATAATAATAACAAAGTCTCAAAATTTTTAAAAATAACAATGAAGTCAATTAATTGCCTTTATTAGTCAATAAATGTGATTATAACCATTTATTTTGAAACTTTTTCAACTTATGAGTTAATAACTTAATGCTTAAAATTAAATTGTTTATTAGGTGAATAATTTATTTATAAAATTATATACTTGACATCATATGTGGATAGCCTAGTTAAATGGCATATGTAAAAGATGTTTTGCTTTAATAGTATAGGTAGATTTTGAGTTTAGACTTGATAATGAGCGAACCTCAAAACAGCTGATTCAGCTGCACTGGTGCAAATATAAAGCCTTGGCACTGTAAGCTCTTTTTATTTGTAAACAAACTTTTTTATTGAACGGTAAAATTTATGACTTGAACCTAAAATCTTTGAATGTTTTAGAAACTTTTCTTGTGACACCGGAGCTCCAACCCCAGGGCATGTAAAGTGTAAACAGATTTATCTGGCGTTTCAAAACGAAATATTAAATTTAGGTAAATAATACAGTAAAAGAAAGGGTAGTTGTAGCAAAATAGGAAAAAGATAAAGTCATACATCCAAGTTTGTAACTTGAAACAGTCTTTAATCAAACTGATAATACAACTAATTATTATTATTACTATATACTAAATTAGGTTATAAACCCGTGTGTTACACGGGTTTGAAAAATAAAATCCCATTCATTATTTTATTATATGATTCTAGTTATTCAAATTGTAATAATCATATACAAAAAACACATCAAAACTCAGTCACAAGAGCTGAAAATGTAAACAAATGCTTCTAAGTATATTGTTATGTTAGTTTCAACATACCTTGCTACTGAACTAACAGTTGCAAGAGTTTCTATCGGTAAAAAAATTATCAAATGATTCAAATTGAGAGTTTAATGATATTAAATTATTAACCATCCATAACTAACAAAAAATAAACATATGTGGCTTACTTCATGTCTTTTTTTTTTCTACTTCATGCCTTAGGTTATAAATTAGAAGCAAGAGCAACTTCAAATTTGGTAATATCGGCAAATAAAGTGTAATAATAATAAAGCTATAGGCATTTTATCACAGTTTTTTTTCGGTTTCAAATATGTCATCTTACTAAACTTTTAATTTTAGATGATCTTGACACATTTTACTCAACTCTAACAACACACAAGAAACTAAAAAATTATAGTGAGTTTTATATTTGTTTGTAAAAATATAAAAAAAGTGTAAAGAAAACATATTATGAACAAAAAATAATAGTTTTCTTAAAATAACCAGTTTTGATCCTAACTTGTACCAACTAACCGGTTCTTATGTGTTGTACCGACTGACACGACCTGTCCATTTTGCCAGCTATAAGAGAACGCAAGTAGCAAAACTCGTTTACTTAAAGGGTTGAATACAAGTTGAACTTGCCCGAAATACTCCAAGCCATACTAAAACTGGTCTGTTTCAAATGGAACTTGTTGTGGCTTATTACATAAATCATAGTAGAAAAACTGCTGCAAATGTTTTATTCATAACAAATAAGTATCTCATTGCAAACAAAACTATCATTCCTCTCATATATCAAACAATTTTGAGATTCTTGTATAGAAGATATAACACAAACAAATCATAATAATAAACAACCAACTTAAAAGAAACAAATTAGTATTTCGAACACCTTGCTCATGATCTTACTTCTTACAATGATTTTGTATAAATTTGGTTTGCAACACCCATAGTTACAACCATTTTCTTATCATTTATAATAGTCAAGTTTGCTTTATAGCTTTAACTTGCAAGATTTGAAATACAAAAAATGAGTGTTGTGCTTATAACAGACAACACAATGTCATCACCATCAGAACACTCTTCCAAAAAGATATGAATTTTACTTCATGAATATAAATGGATATAAACATATCATCAAGGAAACAAAACTCACCATGACACCACTATATTTTAGGGATCAAAACAACTCATTTTCTATATCAGCTTGGTCTGAAACTCTAGTTGATACAAGTTTATGAAGTTTTTTTTCTCAAAAGAGTGTTGTGAGTAAAATTATTTACCAAAATGGTGTTGCTTTAAAAATAATTACCAAATAGTTTTGTTTTGACTTTGTTTCTCAAACTTGGTTTTCTCGCCCTCTAATTTTATTAGATAGCATATGTTTTTTCAATAAAATATATCTTTTTTAAAGCTTTCATATAATGCTTTATTAAAATTTCAAAAAAAAAAACAAATTAAAATATATACTAAATATACAATTTTATTTGGTAAAAATATAAAACATATTTGTTCTTTTTAAAAATACTAAAACGCAACATGCTTTTGTTAGTGTGTATTTTTTTTTTACTTTCAAAATATACTTTATTTATGAATAATATAGGTTAACCAATTAGATTAGGAGTGTAAAAGATACAATTTATTCTAAAAACACCATTTTGGTAATTATTTTTCAAATAACACTATTTTGGTAAATACTTTTATACACAACACTCTTTTTGAAAAAAAAACTTCAAGTTTGTAATAATGAATAAACACAATGAATTTCACTATTAGTTAACATGTGAAAAAAAAATACACATAATTATTAGATCTGAAAGAAAAAGTACTGATATGCACCATCATTAATCTATTATTCTTCTTGTGTGCCAAAATTATGTCACTTTAGCAAAAGTTATCAATATATATAAAAAAGTTTATCATATATAATTAATAGTAAAAAATAATCAGATGAGATGAGCCAATTTCGTATTGTTCAGAGTAAAGACGAATCGTAACATCGGTCACTTATAAATTAAAAACATACAACTATAAATGAGTTTCAAGTACGTTCTTTTATTTGTATTTTTTTTACTTTATTTACTGCTATAAAACTATAGATAAATCATTAATATGGAATGTTTAAAATATTTATTAATTGTTTTCATTAGATAGTTATGACTTTGAAGTTGAACATAATGATGCCACTTGGCAAAAATTGGGACAATTAGGTGCCATGTGACACAACAATGATTTTTGTTTATTATAATAGTAGATAGAAAGTTTGGTGCCTGCAAGTGTCCTATTGGCCATTTGACGGTACCAAATCGGTCCCTAATTTTTGTTTTTTTTTTAGTTCAACTACCATTTAGAACATAATGGGAACCAACCAAATGCCAAATGTTTTTTAGTTTAGTTCTGCTATCATAACGAATGTGACGGAAACTAACCAAATTCACATAGACTCACCGCCTCAACGTTCGGGACCGACAATGCTTGAGTTTTACTGATCGATGATAGGGGTGTTCATCGGTTCGGTTATTGATTTATTTGATTTGTTTGGTTTGGAGATTTTTTACTCTTAAATGAAAATCGAACCTAACCAAATTCAGATTGGGGCTAACATAACCGTAATCGATCCGATTCAATTCGGTTCGGTTTCGGTTAAAATCGAACAAATCGATTTAAATTGTATTAATTGTATTTATCCAAAATAACAATTTATTTTGTTTGTGTTCCAGATTCGGACAACCGCTTGGGTTCCGTACTACATCAAAATATTCAAGCAAACACAACATACATCCTAAAACCAAAAGTGAAAGACGATAATAAAATATCCAAACCAACGAACCATTAAATAGTTTTAAACATACAACTAGTCAACCATAAAATAACCTTTCTAAAACATCCATAAAAAGGAAAAAAAATCAAGATATGGATATGAGTATGTACAACGCATATTTGACATGGACTTGAAAAATATTTGACCATATCCAAAATAATTAATATAGTTCATATTTTAATTGATTAATTCGGTTAACCGAATAAATCGAACTAATCGCTTAAAAGAATAAAACAATAACCGAAAATCGAATCGTAAATCGAATTCGGAATTCGGTTTTTAGTTATAACCAAATCGACAATCGAATTCTGAATTCGGATTCGGTTTTTTCGATTACGGATACGATTCGGTTTTTGATTTTTTCGGTTTTCAGTTATTCTGAATACCCCTACCGACGACACCCCACTAGTCTACCTCAATTGTTACATTATATTTTTTTTGTTTTAGTTCCGATACCGTAACAAACATGATGGAAACTGACCAAATTCGCGTAGATTCACCACCTCAACACCGGGGACTGACAATGCTTGGGTTTCCCAACATCCAAGTTTTACCGAACCACGCCACCCTATTAATCCACCTCAAATTTTATATTTTGTTAATGTTCATCCTTTTGTTTTAGTTCCAGTATCGTAACGAATGCAAGTTTTTTTTTATTTGATAAACATTTATTTTCATCGACTCACCATTGCAATGCCCAGGACCTACTACGCTCGGGTTTTACAACACCCTGGTTTTCGCATCCGTTTTGTTTTAGTTCGGGTACCATAACGAACGTAACTGAAGCCGACCAAATGCTTGAGTTTCACCACCACGCGAGTTTTACTAACCTGCCTCGGCGTAACGCGCCGGTGAAAACACTAGTTATACATATAGATAAATATCGGTGGCCGGCGCCGCCACAACGCCACCGATTAATGGTTTTTCTTTAAATATGAAAATTATGTTTTTTTGTTTTGGTTTCAGTACCAAAACACACGTAAACAGAATCCATCAAAGTGCGTCGACTCGCTACCAAACAGAGTGCCGTAACGAGCGCAAGCGACCCCAAAGAAATTTGCATCGACTCCCTACTGTAGCAATCGGGATTTTACCGCCTCAACACAGCGGGTACAAAACTAGTTAATCTTTAAAACTAAACCTTTTTTAACATATGTTTAGCAATTTTATAATTTTCATGGTATCTTCAACTTGATGTTCATTGTGTGCCGAAAGACAGTAACATTAAGATATAGCAAATTAAATTGATTGATTTTCAGCAAAAAGTACCGACTGAAAAAAGTATCTAAATTTTAACAAACAGTGATACAAGACTTGAAAATCTATAAAATGGTTGGATACAGAGGCAAGATCCATTAACAGCATGCGAATCCATAAAGACCAACAACTCCATACAACAATCACATACAGGTCCTCAAAGGCTTCAAACCAAGCGATGCGTGTAACCTGTTAGCCTCAGCAATTTCCGGATCAGGATGGTCCGTTCCATCATCCTTCTTCTCTTCCTTCTTTTTCTTTGGCCTCTCCTCCTCTGCCGCCCCTCTTCGAGGACTAGCACTACCGTCCCGTCCCCGCCTATGCCTCCTCTGTTCCCTCTCCCTGCTTCCGCTTCTTGACCGGCTCCTCCTCCTGCCACCACGATCCCTATCCCTGTCCCTCCTATCGCTCTCACGCCCATAATCTCTATCATCTCTCCCCCGATCCCTGTCCCGCCTATCCCTATCCCTGTCCCTGTCTAAATCACGGTCACGGTCCCGATCACGATCACGCCGGTCCCGCTCATAATCTCTTATCATACTCACGATCATAATCACGGTCCCTGAAAATCAAATACAAAAACAATCACAACATTAATCTGCAACTTTGTGTATACAGATATTTAGAAGGTTGTGTGCATTATAAAATGCACGTCGCCTTTTGACCCATTCCATTTTTAACTAATCTTTTTTACTAGGATCTAGGCACGTATGCGAACCAAACAAACACGAATGAAACGTTGTTCATTCTCTCAGTAAAAAAATGATTGTGCTCACGTTCGTTTACGCTCGTTCGTAAACAGCATAAACGAACAGTTCACAAACATAAACGAGCAATCATGACTAAGCTAAAAATGATTAAAAGTAAACTAAAAAGTTAGTAAAACTTGACTAAATTTTAATGGGACTAAAAAATTTAAATTAATATATTAACAAACGTAAACAATCAATCAATCATACCTAGTGGAAAATCCCACCAATAGCGGAGCTATAAGTAGGGTCTGGGGAGGGTGGGATGTAGGCACACCGTACCTCTATCCAATAGCATAGAGAGGTGGCTTCCAGAGAGACCCTCAGCTCTAAAAATCATATGTATGTGACGATATAAGAGGCAATCAAAGTTCAACAGTAATATAATTAATAATAACACTTAGTAATTATAATGATAATAGTATACAGATATATTGGAATAATAATAATAATAATAATAAGCATAGCATACAAAAAGGGAACTAGATAGTGACGTGTGACCAAAAATAAGGTAAAGAGAAGCTCCTAAGGAATTTAAATGAACATATATATGATTGTTTGTTTAAATAAATGACGTGTGACTACAAATGAACTTCAAAAAACATAATATAGCAAACATAAATGAACATTAACAAACAAACATAAACGAATTTAAATGAACGTCGCGCAAACAATCGAGACATGTTTTCATGTCTGTTCGTTTAATAAACAAAAAAAAATTGTTCATGTTCGTTCGTTGTATTCCCACCGAACGTTCAATCAGTTACAGGCCTAACAAGTATAAAGAGTAAATGAAGTTAACACATTCAGGTTGGAATTGCAACCTTTAGTAAAGAACCCGAATGCGTATAATGAGTAAACAGAGTTAAGTTGTGACGGGAATGTGTGATCCATCATACTTCTCATCTGTACAATGCTAGTACAGTGAAACCTGGCAGGATCAAATAATATTATTCATCTAGGAAGCTCTTTCAATCCACCGGCTGCTATACTATCTTGGGCTACGAAACCCCAAGCAATGCAAACCAGTGTCTTCTATACCATCTTGGGCCTATGAAAACCCAAGACAATGCAAACCAGTGTGACCGGTGAGAATTTTGAAAAACAAGCTTCCATTAATCCTAAGACAAACTAACAAAACAGATTTAACTAACTGAGAAAGAGAGCCATACCTGTGTCTATGGCTGTCACGTTTCCGATCACGATCACGGTCACGATCTCGGCCTCTTTCCCTTGACGGGCTTTGTGCTCGATAATAATCCTATTTTCAGAAAAAAGAAGTCACAAACATATAGTTAAATTATAGTGATGAAATCATGCATGTGCCAAAAAAAAAGAAAAGAAAAAGAAAACCTTTTCATGAGCCCTGTTATCAATATCCATAAGTTGATCATCCTCGTCTTTTTCCTCTTCTTCAAAATCATCTTCAAGTGCACTTTTTCTAGGTTCCAAAGCGCCAATTGCTTCAATAGTAAGCCTTCAAATAAAAAATGTATACTATTAATTATATATCTTCACAAAAGAAAGATGTGAAATGCAATAGTTTGTAATCATACCTTTTCTTCATACGTGGCAGAGCAATGTCACACGAATAGTCTTTTGTCAAAAGCTCATCGATAACTTCATCCACATGTGCGAGAGCAAAGTCTGATACATTAAAAAAAGATAACAACATACCAAGAATTTAAAAAATAAGCATAAAAATGTTAAAGAGTTGACAGAGGTCAAAGAACTTACGCCCATCAGCTAATTTGCGTCTCAACTTCCGGTAATCATTATACAATGGCTCTAGGTAGTACACATCGATGTATGTGCCCGTGAGTCGCAAGTAAAAGGCTCCAAGCACTCGGACATATTTTAAGACAAGCAATTTCAGTATGCTTGTATCAAGTATGAATTAAATAACAAGTAACATGTCATGTATAAAAGAGGGAGGGAAATTACTTATAATCTTCGTTTTTGATGAACTCGAAGACAATTACTTTATCAGGTTGTATCTGCAGCATCTTCATGACAAGGCAAATGAAAGGTGTGGGCTTGCGGTTGCCGCCAACGTGATCGAGCTCCATTGCTTTATCAACGAGCGTCTCTGCGGTCAAACCGAAGCATTGCTCCTTCCAGTAGGTGTTTTGGTAGATTTTAGACCTCAAAATCTTCTCAACAAGGTTTTGTGGGTTGGTTCCGTGTATGCTCTTTGCAGAGGGGTCGGTTCGGTTGGCCATTGTTTATCCAAACGGCCTGACAATGTTGTTGTTTTTTTCTAGGGTTAACTGAAACAAATCAAATCAAATCAAATCAAATATAAAGTAACAAGCAAGTAAAAGTAATCGATATGACATAAATTAACAAGGAATAGTTACCTGTGGATGGATGGATGGAAGGAAGGAAGGAAGCAATCAATCGAGCAGCAGCGGAATCAACAACCACATATGCAGAGTGGCGATTTCTTTTCCTTCAACCCTAACTTAACTTTTGTTGCACACTAATTTTATTTATAATAATATATTTCTATTCACTCTCACATTTTTTATATTAACTTCGTTTAAAAGTTAACGGAATTTGTGTCAACTCGTCATCCTAGACTTTAACGCTCGGATTTTAACAAAGTCCGATTTTTACAACCGAATAAACACTGTTATAAATATTTTAATTCAACAAATTTATATTTTAGGTTTTATTATGATCCTTTTACTAACATAACCAATACACTGCGTAAACTCGCTGATGTAACACAATGCCCGATTTTATCGGCCGAATAATATGGTTTTAAATATGGTACTTAAAATAATACGCTATACGACCGCCGATATTTTTTTAGGTATTTTAATTTGAAGAATTTATATGTTAGGTTTAGTTATGTTAGGTTTAGTTTAGGTACCATAACGAATGTAGTCAATACAGACATAATTTACATTGACTAAGGTGCTGTTTGTTTTTGCAGACATAAACTGTCTGTAAGCTGATTTCATCTGTTTTTATGTCTGCAGCTGAAGATGTGGTCTGAAGCTCTGTAAGCTGAAAAAATAAGACTGTTTGTTTTTATAAGTTAACACTGTCTGCATAAACTGAAAATACAAACACATTAATTAATAAATTATTTATTAATTCATTAATATCACCAAGAAAGGGAAGTACAAGGAGTTCCAGAAGACGATGTAGAAGAAACTCCATTGTTACTATTCGAATCACCACCGCCACAAACGTCTTCGTCGTCGCCAGAAGACGTCTCCTCCGTCTCCAACCGTGACGGCGACGTGTCCGGCGTCTCAAACGGCGTATTTCAGGCGACCCTACTCTTTCTCCCGTTTTCCTCACCGTTGTACACCGGATTCGAAATGGATGGGTGGCATGGGCGATTAATCCCATCGGGACCGGAATGGCGGGGGCTCAATCGTTTATCGCGTTCAAGGGTTCCAACGGATCGATGACGGTGAAGACGTATAATATTAGCTCCTACTCGTCAATTGTTGAAGGGAAGATTGCGTTTGAAGTGCCGGAGGCTAGTGCTGAGTTTTCCGGTGGGGTGATGAGGATTTTTGCGACGATGAAGTTGCCGGAGGCGATGACGGAGGTGAATCATATCTGGCCGGAGTTTATGGGATGCTTATTGTTGTTTTTGGATGGTTGGAGAGGAGGCAGCAGGAGAGCAGGTAGGGTGAAGATGTGTGAAGCAATAATTTTTAGCTTCTTTTTTAAGATAAAAGAAGCTGATTTCAAATCTTATCTTAAAAAAAAAACAAACAGTCTTCATGGGTGATGTCTGCGCGCCTGCAGACATCACCCCTCCTGCAGATGTTTTAATCAAAAACAAACACAACCTAATACCTGCAACGTCTAATCTTTACCTACCGAATTCGTTGCGTAACGAATATGTAAAATATTTCTAAACACAAATACGCCAAATAATTTAGGCGTTAGCTTTTTTGCACTTTTTGTTAACATTTAATAAAAGTTAAAGTTAGTACCTAGCATTGTTACAAAATTAAAACCTTAGTACCTATATCTATGACTTTTAAACCTTAGTACCCAATCTTGTTACTTTAGGTAAACATCAGGAACCAACGGCGTATTATTTTTAAAATTACAATATTTAAAACATTATTTATTCGGACGGTAAAATAGGGCATTGTGTTGCGGCAGTGAGTTGACACGTATTTGGTAGGTAATGGTTACGTTAGTAAATGCTCCTTAATAAAATCCAAAATATAAATTTGTTGAGTTAACATATAAAAATTGGGCGCTGTTAAAATCCGAGTATTGAAGCCTAGGCATTGGTAAACCCGAGTGTTACGACGACGAGTTGACGTAAATTCCGTTAACTTTAACGGAAACGTCAGGGACTAACTTCGTAATTGTGTCTTTATATCTTAAATATTTCTAAACGAAACATTAAAAGCTCTCTGGTTGCTCTTCACATCCTCTCAAGTCACCAGATTGTTTTATTGTAAATTGAGGCTTTTCATGCATTTGGCCCGAATTCATGGGTATGGGTCTCACCAAACCCAAATATTTTTTTTTTTTTAAGCTCAATATCTTCATTTTAAAAAACAACCAAATGATATACAATGAAGTGGCAGGTAAGCGGGCAACAAACTGCGCCGCAACCCCCTTTTGGATAGCAAATCCAGTTCTACTAAAAACAAAGTTTTGGCTTTTATGGGCCGATAAATTACTATGCTCGACTTTCTGAACTCTGTTCAGAAGGTCCACGGCATCCGGAGCTAAGAAACCAAATGTGTCAAAGGCAAAGGGATAAACATGTGTTGATTCTCCAAACAAGCTTTCTCGTGTTTAACAACCTTGCCCGATGCCGCCTTCAATGCTGCCTGGCCTGCTACAAATCCATTGTCCCTAAGACCAACAAGAGGGGACACTCCTGTGAGATCCACACAAGTGTGTTCCCCCCTACCCACCCAAAAACAAGAATATCGACCGTCGTAAAGTAGATCTTCCTTCAAGAGGATCCGTAAGAAAGTTTACGGGGGCCTTCCTTTTAACTGAAATTCTGGCCCGTTTAAAAACATCGCATAGAACATCCCTCACCAAATCATGTATGTACTTAAACCCAGGTAACTCTTTACAATGAACTGCGTGTTCGCCAAAAAAATCTAAGCAAACCTTGCGACAAACTTTTAAATAGGTTATAGCATCTCATTATATTAAAAATTAATCTCACCAAATATTTGATGTGAAAATCCTATAAAATAGGGATATACTAAAAACTAATATCCGATTAAAAAAAAGATATTATTTATAATTAAGAAACAATTTTATAGTAAAAAAAATAATAAGCAGGTAATGAGTCTCACCAAACCGAAATAGCTTTGACACTGGGTTATAACATCTCATTTATCTGGGAAACCCTTTCATCATCAGTAGCTAAGTATATTATTAACTTATTTACAATAAATAAAATAAAATTAAAATCTAAAACATAAGGAAATATTATAAACGAATAATCTAAAATAACCCTCATAACACACACACACACACACACACACACACATACACATCTATCTATCTATATAGTAAACTAGATTTTATCCCCCGTATTACGGGGGGTTGTTTTACATTATTCGTTTTTAATATTTATATATGTATATTTGAATTTTAATTTTATTTATTGTAAGAAAGTTATAATTAATATACTTGAGGTTTGATGATAAAATGATTTCACAAATAAATGATATGTTATAATCTGGTTTAAAAGCTATCTGGGTTTGGTGATACCCATTACTCATTTATTTTCTTTATTATAAAACTAGTTTTAGAGCCCGTGTCACACACGGGATGATCCAAATTATAAAATTACAAGTAAAGCAAATAATTACATAACGTATATGAAAAAAAATGTATTACATCTATGCTTGTATCTATATTATGTGTACATAAATTAATTTTATTTATATCATAAAATAATTTTTTTAAATGAACTTAATAAAAAAATGCACATACAGAAACGTATTCGAGAATGCTCTTTCTATTGAAAATTTCATTCTCAGTGTCATATATGTATAACTGAAAGAATTTTGGTTATTAACCAATTTTGAGAATAAGACTTCTCATACAATAATAGTTCTAACCACTCAGCCTAAATTCATAATAAGTGTTACCTTTATTGATATATTTATCAGTTTACAACCTGTCGAAGGAAATGAGAACATTAAATTGTAACAACGAATGTTATTCAAAAACTATATTTTTCTGAGCTACACCATGAAAAAGATTTTGATAAGATTCAGGGAGCTTCTCGACTTTGTCATAATGACAACATAAAAAATAACATGTTAACTTATTCAATTTTATGAATATTTTGCTTCATTTAAGCAAAGTTTTGCATGGCATGTTTCCCATACAATGTAAAGATTACCATTGAAGGAAAAGTTAATGCTTACACAAATATTTCAAATTTGATAAAAGTTAGAATCATTGATAGGTCTGGGGTAGCATGTCGAAAATGTTCGCAATATTTTCTTAAATTTAAATAGTCTAGGGAAAAACAATTAATTTGCCAAATCCCGAACCTTTTGATTATTCCTAAAAATGCCCTTACAAATAATTTTAATCATGTCTAAAATTCCAACTTTCATCCGTTTGACATTTTCAAGTCAACACTTTGAACCCGTAACAAATTTGATGATAAATCTATTTGCATTCTCAAACTTTTAAAAATACTCAGATTTCCCATTTTTGACCCGCAACAGATTTTGATCTAAATGTAGTTAACTTGTACCAAAGGATCTATTTACAACTTCTGAACCATAGAAATCAAATTTAAGTTCCACAAAAAACTCGAAACAATTATTGATAAAAAAAACTAAGAAATTAAATATGATAACCTTTGTTATATCTTAAAGTTATTGGTATATACTATCTTACATTTTAGCATATATATAGTTTACTAAATTAACCAAAAAATAAAAGGATAGATTTATAATATATAAATGTATATGACAATTTACAATACTAATAATAATAGATAAACTGATTAATTTTTAAACAATGGATCGACTTTTAAGCATATATTTATAATTTAGTGATTAAAAATATTACTTTGTAAAATTAAAGTATATTCGAGTTATGTTTTTTTTACAATATTATACAATATACATAGTACAATATGTTAATGATAACACTTGAAATTATATTCTTTTCAATTTTTGGCAAATATGGTTTGTTGTTGATTTTTGGATTTCACTAAGTATTTTGAAATATATAGTAAAGTAATATGTTAATATTTATTTTTATAAAAATGTATAAATATAATATAAATAGAGTACAAAAGGAAAGTGAATAATTATTGATCTATTACATATATTAGTTTTAGAGGGAAAAGAAATGTGAGAATTAACCAAAAGATGACAAGTGTCCACAATTATTTTACTTTATTAGAATAGGTAGATTGTTTCTTAATTATAAATAATATATTTTTTTAAATAAAATTGGATATTAATTTTTAATATATCCCTATTTTATAGGATTTTCATATCAAATATTTTATGAGATTAATTTTTAATATAATGAGATGTTATAATCAGTTTAAGAGCTATCTGGGTTTGGTGAGACCTTTACCCGTGAATTCGGGTCAAATGCGTGAGAAACCTTCATTTACAAATAAAGTAATCTGATGGCTTGAGAGAATGGTTGTTTTAATTGTTTATTAATTATAAATAATATCTTTTTCTTTTTAAATTGGATATTAAATTTTAGTATATCACTATTTTATAGGATTTTTATATCAAATAATTGGTAAGATTAATTTTTAATTTAATGAGATGTTATAACCCGTTTAAGAGCTATCTGGTTTTGGTAAGACCCATACCCATGAATTTGAGTTAAATCAATGAGAGACCTCCATTTAAAAATCAAGCAATCTGATGGTTTCCATAAAAAGGGGGAGCGACCACATCGCGACACGTAGGATTTTAAGGTTTTCGTTTATATATATTATAGAAGAGTGAATTTTTAAAAAACCTTCATTTTTATAATTAACAAGGAGTCTTTAAAGTGTCATATGACAATTCCTATTATTTTTAAATTATTTTAAATTTAAAACTCAATATCTCTTGTCTCTATTTAATAAACAAGTGAGTAAAGTGTCAAAATCGTCCCTTATATTTGATCAATAATGCGATTGTCGTCCAAAAATTTTTTTTTTTGCATCTGAACCATCGTGGTTTCCCATTTCTTGTCAATTACGTCCAAATCACTAAATCCATTAATTTTCTTTGTTAACTCAATGGTATTTTGGTCTTTTAATAATTATTTTAAAAAGGAAATATAATAATAATAATAATAATAATAGTATTTGTAGAGTTGCAACCCACCCCACCCCCACTGAACCATTCTTCCCCACACCCTCGCCTACCACAGTGCCACACACCACCGCCACCGCCCGATATCTAATTCACCCTCTCTGTCCATCGATCTACTACCTCTCCAGATCTATTAAATGAAAAGGGTTTTGCTATAATAGTGCTCATCCTCGGAGGTCTGTGAGAGATCTATTAAATGAGATGGGTCGCCGGAAAAACGACCGCTACCATTCTGGTTGTGAGTAACAGAACGCGGCCACCCACGAATACCTGATTTGCGACCACCACACCTAGCCCAGATCTGTGAAACCCGTTCACTCTCGATTTGCGGGATTCCGGTGAGTTGCAGGTTTTCGACAGGGGCGGCGATGATATCTTTATGGTTTTGCTCGCCAGACGAATGATGTTACGATGCCGTCCTCCTCATCCCTTTAATCGTTTAATCGGATCCATGGAGACAAAGATCCTACTTTGGTTAATCGGATAATGTACAGTTTGATGATGGTGGAATCGGTGGTTGTTGTGTGGAGATGGTGGTGTTCAATGTTTATGGTGATGAAGATGGTGATAAATATATTCATATCATCAGCTTCAATGTTAATAATTGAATACAATAATAAATTAACATAAAAAAAACAAATACCTTTAGGTTAACCAAGAAAATTAACAGAGTTAGTGATTTGAACGTAATTGGCAAGAAACTAGAAACCTTAATGGTCCAGATGCAAAAGGTAAACTTTTTGGACTAAAATCACATTTTTGATAAAACCTCAGGGACGATTTTGACACTTTACTCTAAACAAGTGGGTTTTTCACCAAATTCTCCTTTTTATTTTCCATCAAATTTCTTTAAAGTGTCTCATGGTATTTCTTAATTATTTTTAATTATTTTAATTTAATTTCAAAATCAAACTTGTGATGCCTATCATATTCAGAATTTTTATCATCCAAATTCACATGCTCTAACCCTAGCAATCACTATCTACCTATTACATTGAAATTCATCAGCATTCAAGGTAACTATCAACCTTTGTAATTAGATTAACATATTCAATTGTTTCACCTTCACAGATTCAATCGGATTCACATCTTCAATCGGAGTCAATCGATTCACCTACACATATTCAATCGGATTTAATCGATTCACAGGTTCATCACGTTCAATCGATCAATCTTCTTAATGCGATTCATTTAATCCGAATCATGTAATCTGATTCACGTAGTTGATTTATATGTAATCCGTTGTCTTTCAATTGAAACCCTAATTCTATGATCATTATATAACACCAATTTTTTACTTAGAAATATATTACAAACAAATTAAAGTATGTCATCCGTTATCGATAAGCATTATTTAAATAAAGACATATTATCTTTAAAAACACACATTAAAATATCCCAAAAAGCAAGTTGATATAGCACAAGATTCAATGTTTAATAGATTAACGAGTAAATGTCTTCGAATATGCAATGTTTGAATTACTTTTATTCTTAGTGGATTGTTTTTAGGAACTATGGACTTTTTATTGTTTTTAAGAAGATGATGTGTTCTACATTTAGCAATACTACCTTGCGAATATCTCTATCTAATATAGCTGATGGTGTATTTCTCTAAACTCTTATTCTTATTATTGATTATATAATAGTTATTTATTCAGTAAAATTATCATATTTAATTTTTTATTTTTTTTATACAGGTATCGCCAATGAGAATTTAGTCTCTATATACACAACAAGTAACACAACAAAGATTGACCACAAATTGTAAGTTTCATTTTTTAACTGGCCATGTTACTATCACTATATATATATATATATATATATATATATATATATATATATATATATATATAATTTAGCTATCTTAAAGGAAAACCGAAGGATAAGAAAAATGGTTTGTGATAACAAAAAGAAGAACCCCTCCCAAATATCTTACCGGTCAGCGCATCATAATGCAACTTTATTGTAAGTAATTTTAAATGACCGGCTTGGGTTCACGTTTAGTTCAAAATAATTGTAAGTAGTTTTATTGAAATTTAATTGATATACATTAAAATATTCCGATACATATGTTGTGATGACTGCAAACCGAAGTTAAGGAAATATTTAGAGAATTGTAATTTATATGTTTACTTAAAAAAGTATAATTATTTATATAATATGTACCCTTATCTATCTTATTATGTATATATATGTTCTTTTTTTTATTTTGTTTTATTATGTTTTTGACAAAACCGTGTATTACACAGGTTCTAACCTAGGATATTATATACTAGTTTGAGACTCGTGTATTACACGAGGAATTGATAAAAATTTTAATATTTAGCACTAAGCATAATACAATCAATGACACAATTATCATATATTGTTAATACAATTACAACTTACTTTAAAATTACAGGAATTACAAAAGAAATACTACGCAAATATTTTACAAATAAGAAAAAAATTTCTTGTACGCTACATTTATGGTTGTATTGGTCAAATTACCTTGTTTATTAAGAATCAAAATCTTTAGCCCATGTGACACACGAGTTAAAATATTTACTTTTTAAAACATATTAATAAATATGATTTATTAAAAGTTTAAAAATCAAACAAATATGTATCCAAGTAACTTAATATAACATAAACATTGAAATTATTTAAAATTTAATACAAATTCTAAATACTTGTTTGTAGACAACATTTGATATTGTATTTGAAAGATTTCCCTCACTATCTAAAATAATAACTTTGATGTGCAACTACCTTATTCTCAAAATGCCCTTCATTTAATTTAAAAGCATTCTGCAATATTTTGAACTTGAAAGCAGCTTCTGTGTCACATGCAAATTATAATGAAAAAAGGAACAAAATCGGTTACAATAATAGTCAAAATCACCAAGCTTTATAACAAATACTACATAAAGCAAACTTTTGAAAGTATTAAGAGTCAAAATATTAATATTTAAAGAATTAAGGTTTGACCTTAAAAGTCAAAATATTATTATATACCTTGGCTCTCTTATGCTTTTGTAGCATTTATAGTTTCTTTCATTTTAGCACAATTTGACTTTGCGCTATGTTTATTTGGATACTTTGACCGCACATTGGCTGGCAGAGTTCCAAAGACACAATCGCTTCAACACCAAAATCGGTAATCTACAAGAAAACTGACTCAAAACATATTCATACATATCGTACTCAGTATATCCCACCAATAGCAATGCTATGGTAGGGTCTGAGGAGGGTAAGATGTAGACAGCCTTACCTCTATCCCATAGGGATAGAGAGGCTGCTTCCGGTGAGACCCCCGGCTCGATAGTAGTTTTGCATCAAGCCTTGGACATAAGGCACATAGCACTCAATCATCGGGACACCGGCTGATCGGTGCATGTGCCCTTGTCTTTCGGCTATCAACGCCACCACATGATGCCTGATTAACCTTCCGCCACTTTTAACGTTATTTTCACGAGATTAGTAAAATAACGTCAAAATTAGTGCAATTTTACTTTTGCCCACCCGAGGGTTCACACATATATACATTATATGCGCGCACCGCAAGCAGGGCGAACATATTCATACATATGATAATAATAATTGCTAATAGATTCGAGGCTGTACAAAATCAATAAATCTTACTCAACAAAATCCCTCCAAAGTCTAAATCATGCCTTGCTGAAAACCGAAAACCTTTCCAGCATTAAATCTAGCACAGTAGTTGACCAATTAGATTATGCGAAAGTCAACAACATTGTTACGTTTTTTTAAATAAAAATAGCATAAACAAAGACCAACCCGATTATTTTTGTGTGGTAATCTGCTTCAATTCCAGCAGTCACATCCATTTGCGTATTAGAAAAATTAATCCTAATTAGTTATTTAGTTTTGAAAATAATTTACTTTTTTATGAAATTAAATTTTAGTAATTGAGAATTTACATCTTCAAGTGCGCAATCATATCAGCAAGTTTTACCTCTACCCTAAAGTGGGCATAATAATTAGGTGATATATTAAGGCATTTTTTTACATGTCCTTCCATAAAGTGCTGCAAAACCAGACAAACGAAAATTCTGAGTATTATATCAGATTTAGCACTTCAATAATGACTGAGATATTTACAAACAAATGAAAATATACACTATACGATACCAAAGTTGTATCAAATTTCAATTCCACGATCCAACATCAATAAATCCATTTAGGCTACGTACATAAACAAAATTAAGAGCAAGTGAATGCAAACATAATTTTTTTAGCAATCAATAAAAGATACTACTGATAAAATCTAAATTTACTTATTTAACGTCGAATTCGGTTCAAAACAGTGAGAAATCCAAATAAGTTGATTCTAGTTATTGCATACAATCAAATTATGTTATATACAATAACCACTAATCATAGATCAAAACATTCTTTAAATGCAAAATTAACCTAGAAAAAGTACTAAGAATAGCTACTGATACATCATTCGGTGAAGACTACTGGACAAAATGGTAACTACATTTGATTTTAGGGTTCGTGTTGGGTTTCGGGTCATGTCAGGAATTGACTCCTATCACTAAAAATTCAATGAGGTATAGACTCTTATTATGTGTTTATATTACTCCATGGATCCTATTCATAAGTCATCTCATTTAAAAATGTTTTACGTGAGATCTAATATGAGGAACATTTGTATCTTTACATGGTCAAACATTTTGCAGGAACTATGTGATCATAAAGACCAATGCTAGATTCAAAACGAGCCATTTAGTGAGATGAGATGCGTCCGAAATCTGATTTCCACCATTTCTATTAGTAATAACATTTCTAGGCCTCAGACATTTGACACCGAAGTTTTGTTTTGTTCTGTTCAAATGGGAAGTCAAGAAACAACTTGCGAGTATTACAAGGATACTAGCATAATTATGCAGTAGTTATCGCCAACAGTCCCTTGAAAGTATCAAAGGTAAAGTTTATATAACCAATCAGTTAATAACAAAGAGTTTGTTGGATCATGGAAACAATACATAATATCATAATAACATTTTCCAACGTCATAATACACTAAAAAGTCGGAACAACCACAAAACAATAATACTAATAAAATTATTTAAATGAGACGATATAAGTAGGTAGAATAAGTATAGTTCCCCGAAGACGACGAAAAAGAGTTTACAGCCAAAGGTATGATATTATTATATTCAGTTGTCATCAAGGCCCCATTTTCCTTGAGATTCTGATGGTTCTATTACCTTTATTGATCCATCTGTCAACCCCACTGCAAACTGGTTCTGTTCCTGTGGATGTGCAGCCACCACTAGTGGATACGGGCCTTCATTCCTGCACAAGCAATTAAACATCCCACTTCTAATTATCTTATCTATACACCGTGTATATGCAACAATAATTAACTAACTATATCTTCTTACCCGCTTGATATTGATGATGGCGGTAGATATACAGACTGCGCGTGATGCGACATCTCAGTTTTAACGTGTCAGCGTCAAACACACCAATGCTGCCATTGCAAAAAGAAGCATACACTAGCTGACTGTTGCACGAGTATGACGCATAAGATATAGGTGCTGAAAGATTGTCTTGTGGGACCCACTGCGATAGAATTTCACATCGTTTAGAAAAGCAGAATTCAAAACTATAGTAATATTAGTTCTTAACAAGTTGTTTTTCGTAGGTAAATCTACCTGGCGTATGTGTTCCATTTTGGAGGCGTCATATATAGCCAGCTGTGTTTCATGGGATACCAGTAACCGTGTCTGGTCAGTGTGAAACTGGACTCGAGTGTCACCTGTAGGTGCTTTGCCAGGTGGCAGTTGTATCTGTACCATTTTCCTCTTCTCCCATGAATCAATGCTCCAGAAACAAATCTGCATGGTAACAAAAACTCATGTAATAATAAGTTGAATAACAATAATACATATATGATTTGAAAACAAGACAGCCAAAATTGACTACAAGTCTCACATGAGCATCAGCAGCTGATGAAACCAATATTTTCAGAAGGGTAGAAAATGCAAGACCAGTTATCCTTTTCTGATGACCTCTCAGCTTTGATTTCACCTATGAAGCCAGAATCAAATAATCAATAACATTATTTTACACTAAAACAGGCAGAAAATTAGTAAAAGGAAAAAAGAAGATAATCACCTCATCGACCCGAACATTATATATGTGAATTGTGGAATCTTCCATGCCAATAGCTATAATGTTGTTATCTTGAGGATGAAATGCTAAGAATGTTGAAGCCGGCGGAGGTGGCATAAACGTTGTCATAACCTAAAAATAAAAGGTAAAATAAATATAATATTATATACGAAAACACGATTTATTTACGAGTGAGTGTTAGAGATGTAAACAAGCCGACCCGCTTGTTTGCCTACTCGATAGCAACTCGCTAAAAGCTCGAAACGAGCCTAGAGATCATTTAGTTAACTCGTTTGGGCTCGGCTCATGAGCTACTCAAGACCGGCTCGTTAAAAGCTCGAATCGAGCCGACTTTCATAACTTGAGCCTTAAAATAAGCTTGTTTAATAAAATGAGCCTGAGCCTGAGCTTGACTTGTCAAGCTGGCTTGCGAGTGGCCTAAACAAGCCTGTTATTTTGATAATTTTTATTCAATGTATTGTATATTAAATGCATATCTATAATAATATCCATTATATATAAAATTATGAAAAAAATAACTTTATAATATGTATTATGTTATATATAATCATTATAAATAAAAAAAACTATAAAAATATTTCGAAATGTATATATAAGTAATTAGTAAATAATAAACGAGCCTAGCCGAGTTAAAGCTCGGCTCGTTTGCACCCCTATGTACCACAGTAATGAGTATACCTTAAAAGTCATCATGTTGAACAATGAAATTTTTCCACCTGCAGCTGACATCACATACGAATCATTCTTTGACAGAGCTATGCATGGAACAGCTTCTTCAAGATTGACACCTGTCACATCATTTGTCATAACAAGACCACTGTTTGGTTGCCAATGCTGAGGAGTTACATTGGCAGTGGCCTTTAAACATCATCCACTTCAGAACTTAATAACCATTAAATCTAAATAAAGAAATAAAATATAACAAAATTATCAATGGTGTAGGGCCTATACTTTCCCAGTTGGATTTTGCTCAGTCCGGGCCCACTTCCATAACCGCTGAATACCATTTGATCCAAGGGCCACGATTCCAACTCCAGAATTTGTATAAAGAAGCCGGGCTACCTGCATATAAATATCGTGTTCAGCATCAAGCAACAAAATTGATAGGTGCCAATGTGTGACGAGTCAAACAAGTAAAGTCAACATCTAGATAAAAAGAAAACGGGCCAAATGGGCTGAACAGGTCCATGGTAGGCATACCCTGTTGGAGGCTTCTGCACTGTCAGGCATAGTAACTAGGCGACACTGGGCAGCATCTACAATTTCGGTCAGCTGCCCGGGTTTTATCTTATCATTAACATCTTCCAGATTTCTTGGCTTTTCCAAGCTTGGACCAACAGAGTCAACACCATTCTAAATACAAGATGAGTACAATCAGCTATTAAACAGAATTATTTATTTATTTTAAAGCATAGTATAACAGACTCACGAGAAAGTTGGAGGGTCTAACGGGTGAACTTTTCTCCACTTTACAGCTAACTGAACTGGGATTAGCCATAGAAGAAGAGCTAGGCATCTGGATCTGCATCTGATGCATAGAATACAAAGCAGTTATAGATACTACAATTGTTGGTTAAAAAAAAGGGTTAAAAGTCAACCACTTTAACAGAAAGAAGACCTTGATTGCAGGGGGTTCAATTGATGATTTTGATGGTTCAAATGATGGGGGTTCGGTGGCTCTTAATGATCTCATACCAGCAGCATTTGCAAGAATCTTGATCCCGTTGTCAGCTGTAGCAACAGCAAGAAGATTCCCTTCTTTGTTGAACCTCAAGCGTGGAAATATCTGAAACAATCAGTTAAATATGTGAATTAGAGAAGGTGATTTCAATCTGTTTACTTACAAAAAAGGAAAAAAGGGTCAATTTGGCTTATGTTTTATCTCTAAAAGATCAAACATGGATTTTCTTTTTTTAAATATTCGAAAAGATGATTCAAATGGGTTGAACGAATCAAAAGTCTCCAAAAGTTTCCTTTTGATGCATAAAGCTTCCCAGATCACTTTCTTACAGATATCATATTATTATTATTAAACCATACCCCCCCCCCCCCCCTTAAAGTTCATTAATTGCATATTTACCTAACCCAAAACCAAAATCGCATATATCCCCTACCTTAATAAAAAAAAAATATATCAAATTTACGGTATTTACCCATTTTTGATATATTTAACATCCTACGAATGACTATTTTACCCTTAGCTTTACCGAAACTTTGAAATTTCCCAAATTTTCATATTTATTCATATCTAACTATCTTTTTATCCTTTTTACATTTTTTTGTTTTTTTTCCTTTTTTGTGCTTCTCGAGTGTGTTTTTCTAAATCTCTTTTTCTTTGGTTTTTACTAAGTTATTTTATTTTTATTTATTTATTTCTTTTTATTTTTTGTGTTTTTTCATTGTCAGCTTGCCAAGAGAGAAGAGTCAGCTGTGTATTTTTGAAGAGAATGTGAACAGTCACTTCATCTGATCGGTTGTGTATTTTCAAAAGGGTATTTCATTTTGTCATTTTGTAAAATTTCAATAAGGGGATATATGCAATTTTAGTTTTGGGTTTGGGTAAATATATGCAATTAGTGAAGTTTACATGGAGATATATGCAATTCTCCCATTGTTAAAATAACATGATTATGTAATCAGAATAAAGAATTTTGACAAAAATGTAATTCCATTCAACATGACCCGTTACACGGACCACCCCCGCCCAATTTACCACCTCAAAGTTTGAAAAATAAGAATATATACTAACCGGGAGTCCGCCATCAGCATCTGTACTAGTGAGCATATTGATGCTATCCATATCCCAGAACTTTATTTGATTTTCTTCACCAACTGCCAAAAAGTGGTTCTGAGTTGTGTCAAAATGTGCAACTCCACTTAACTTCTTTCTGAACCCAGCATAAGTTTTCTTAAGTGCTCCTTCACTTTCATTCCATTCAACAAGAAATGACTCCCCTTCTTTGCTTGTTCCACAAGAAAACAATCTAAAACAAAGCACTATATGTTTATAAACATATTCATTTATACTGTTTCTATAAAATTTGATAAACTTACCGACTGCCATCAGCGCTGTAAAGCATAGTGGTGCATCCATGACCAGGAGCAGCATAGTCAACTCTAGATCCCATGTTGTCATAGAGCCATGCCTTAATCTTACCATCAATTGCAGTTGAAAATATGAACTGAAAGTTACACAAAATCACACTTTAAATAGAAATGCAATGCACTAAACCAAGTATAAATACAACGCAAGTGACCAATTGACAATACACCGAACTCTACTGCCTTTTGTTTCTAGCTCTCTTTATCTATTTTTCAAATCTCAAAGAGTCAAAGATGAGGTACAAAACTACAAATCCATTACTTTTGATTTTCTTTACTGCTTTTAATTTTCTTTATTTGACTATGTGTATTTATATACAAACCTGAATAGTCTCTTTCTGATGAGGGCATATAGAGTAAACAGGTGCTTCATGTCCTTCAAAATTAAATAGCTTCCGCCCGGTTAAATCCCACACCTTTATTAACTTATCATCCCCACAAGTAACAACACAAAGCTGTTTGTTTGGATGAGAAAATGCCGGATCATTCACTCCACCAACATGAGCATCAATCTGCATGAAGATGAAGAATAATGTGGTTTAAAAGCGTAAAATTCACATGTTTCTTGTTGAATAAGCAAAATTAATCAACTCACCTCTACTTGCTGGCGTAAATCATTTGGTGCAGCATAAGCATACAAATGGATTAAATGCTTATTAAAAGCAGCACCTGCGACATCCTCAAGAGTCCAATTTTAGGAAAAAGAACAAAAACGTACCTACTGATAATATTTCCATCTGGGCTCCACCTAACACGGTTAACAGAAATTTGTGCATCCTTTACAAACGATGCCTGTAAAATTATTATGACACTGAGAGTAACTAAGCATGTATGAGATTCAGTTATAGTGAAGAGAGTAGAGGGAGAAAATTGGTGATTTATTAGTTGTGTTTGTTGTGTTACGAAAAACTAAAGACTAGATAGACATATAGCTAAGAGCTACAGCCTACAACTTTGTTAGTTAGACCTAACTAACTCATATAACTCAAGTCAACCTAAGTCCTACAAAGTACAATGCAATAATACTAACTCACCACACTCTTAGAGAATTTCAATAACAAGGCATGAGGTGTTGCATCTTATGCCAATTTGCACACAATCTTTGATAAATTACACCTCTCAGAAGTTAACTGATTATAACTAAATAACATGCAAGACACGAGAAATGGTTTTCAGATAATTATGTAAATAATAGCCAGACCTGAAAGGACAATGAACAAGATGTCATATCCCATATTTTGAAAGGTTTTGATGCCAGTTTTTCACGTGACCCAGCTTCCCAAAGAGTGATTTCACCATTGACAGATCCAACTACAGGATTCAAATCAAAAGAAAGCAATATATATGATTATGGAATCAATATTCTACAAATCATAAGTCAAAGATCATTGATAGAATATATACCAAGCAGCAGTGTTTGGTGAGTAGGATGAAAATCCATGCTTGTGACAGTGGATCCTTGATGCATGCTGAATGCTACTGTCCTTGGCAAATCCTCAACTGACCAGAGAACTTGTTGTCTTGCAGGTTGGTAAGTAACCTTAAAAAGTCCACCAAAATGCTAATAAATTTCATGGAAATTTATGTATGAACATGTAAAATGCAAATATTGATTAATGCTACCTCTTCTACAGGCTGTGCAGGGCGTAAGCGTTTCATTAACTGTTCATGATCAGCATTCTGATAATCAGCCATACCAAGTGTAGCAAGAGGTGTTGCAGGACGTTTTAAAAAGGATACTGGATAACATATAATAATTGCCAAGTTAATTACCATACGCTAGCCCTGCTTGCGGTGCGCACATATGATGTATATACGTGTGAACCCTCGGGTGGGCAAAAGTGAAATTGCACTAATTTTGACGTTATTTTACTAATCCCGTGAAAATAACGTTAAAAGTGACGGACGGTTAATCAGGCATCATGTAGTGGCGTTGATAGCCGAAAGACAAGGGTACATGCACCGATCAGCCGGTGTCCCGATGATTGAGTGCTATGTGCCTTATGTCCAAGGCTTGATGCAAAACTACTATCGACCCGGGGGTCTCACCGGAAGCAGCCTCTCTATCCTTATGGGGTAGAGGTAAGGCTGTCTACATCTTACCCTCCTCAGACCCTACTATAGCTTTGCTATTGGTGGGATATACTAAGTACGATGATGATGATGATGATGATGATGATGATTAATTACCATACGCATGCGTGTGTGGAGCCTTACTTAAGTTGAAATTGAAACCTAACCTTGATTTGGTGGACCAGCTAATGATGATGCAGAAACAACACCTGCCTGAACAGACGAAGAAGCAGCAGCATTTGCCATCCACCCTGCTAACGCATTAGCATTTGCAGTGGCTGCAGCGGAAAAGGCTGCAACAGAATAATATTTAAAAAGTTCATTAGAATTTAGAAATTAAATGAGAGAAATGTGAATATTGATTAAAAAGGGTAGCATACACCATGTGCTCCAAGTGAAGTATAAGCCATAGGTTTTGTGACCGCACCAGGTGGAAGATTGACCGGTGTAGGCACAATGGTGCCATTTGGAGGTGTGCATGTATGATCTGCAAATAGAGTCTTGATATCTGGATTTGGCCTTGGATTCTTACACAACTGGTGCTGCCAATTTAAACTAGAAACACCAAAATACCATCAATTATATTCCAGTTTAAAAAGATTAGAAATACATAATAAAATAGAGGTTTTACCTTTGGTTAATCAGAGTCCTCAATCTTGATGACTTTAAGGTAGGGAAAACAAGCTTCTCACGAAAAAGGGGTTTTGCTTCTATTAGCTTTTTAAGCTCAACCAACATAATGCTACGTGCTGTTTTAGTATCACCATACTTAGACAGCTGCTCATTTTCCCTAAATAATATAGAAAGTTGAGTAAGAAAAAGAACAAGACAAATCGTAACAAGTACACACACAACTTGAGGCAAAAACGAGCGAATTACCTAAAATTTGTAAGAGTCAACAGCTGTGTAATCTCCTTGTATAGATCCTCATTAAATACTTTCAAATCATTTACCAGTATCCTTATCCTGCCTGACAGAGTCCATTACACATAAATCAGATGATGATATTGAGGTTTGGATAGAAAGTATCAAGTGCTTCAAGATACTTCTGTTTCCTTCTGATTTCAAAGAAAATCTTCATGGAGTACCTGTTGTCGTCAACCAGACAGATACTTTTCTACTTCGTCCCATTCACCGGCGTGAACTTTCTCCTTAAAGAAAAAGCCAGCAGAGTATACCTGTGCACGGCCTCCTTAAACTTCGAGAAACTGGAGTATGCTCGACTCAGCGACGACATTCGAAGCTAGGGTTTTGTCTCTGTGTGATGGTACTTGATCTTCGATGCGGTTTTTGCCAGAAAGACTCTTCCGCCTTTATCTACTGTCTTATCACTTTCATAAGTTCAGCTGCTTATCAGATAAGTGGGGCTGCTTATGGACTTCAAATGGCTGATTAGAATTGGTTTGGAGTGGGCTTCAGTTACGGGAGGGTAGGGGTTATTTTCTTCATTTTTAATTTGTTAAATGGAAGTGTCGCTTTCGTGTGGCGTGGGTTCTCGTGGGATTTTGGGTTGTTGGACGAGATGATGATATTTTGGGGGGCGGGTGTGGTGAAGTGGTACTACATTCATGCTTTCTAGATAAGTGGGGCCAACCTGATTTTTCCTTTTAGTTTAAATTTTGCATTCTATCCTTTTTTTTTCCTCTTCTTTTTTTAAATATAAGGTTTGCTGTTGATAAGAATTTCAACCAAGTAATTTAAAAATAACATTTAGGGTCATAAGCCCACCTCTCATCCTAGTTTATATAATTACATTACAAAATATTGAATTTTTTTCTTTATCAATTAAATAATGCTTTTTTATACATTTATAATTATAGTTTTTCTTTCTTCACTCTATAATTTACAAAAAATCATTACATTTTCTCTCTTCACCCTATAATTTACACTCACAACCATTCAAAACCTCACCCTACAATTTACAAACTCTCCTCATATGATTGTAGAGAATGAGTTGGGAATGCTCTAACATCACTATTCATAATATGTTAGACATGACTAACTAAGTTTACAGCATCAAGAGCTAGGAAACGAAAGTATCAAATGTAATGGTATAAATATATGTTGGTTGTTAAGACGGTGTTGGCTATGAAGGGGCGAGTAGGTCTGTATTTTTCTAAAATTATATTTATATTTTTTGAAAAAAAAGTATATGTATTCTTAATATTTAAACCCCAATTACTAAGCTCATTTAAGCCTATTAAAAAAAGATTGTTTAAAAATTTAATTGTTTAAACCAAGTAAACTCATTTATAAATTTAATTCTTGTAACCTAATCAAAACTTTTTTACTTAAGACCCAAATTTTTTCACATTCGGTCCAAAAAATTATAACAATTTCTAGAGACAACAACCATGTGTCAAACATGTTTTCTTGTATTTATATGAGTAAAGCAATTTTTTTAATAAGGTGTAACAGCATTCTCAATGGGTTCTTTATACCTATCTCCATTTCTAAAATTTAGAAAAATTATCTAAATAACCACTCTAACCCATTCTCTATCTCCAAACTCCATCTCTAAATTTTAGTGAAATAGTATAGGAAGTCTTCAAATTTAGAGTGTTGACACAACACTCCATTTCCAACTACCCTTCTACAAATATATATTAGAAATCAATTTATATTGAAAATGATAATAAGACAAAATAGTTAGAGTTAAGATTATAAATGAAAGAAAGAGAAAAATAATTAAAAAAGAATATAGAGATGGAAATGGAGAATGGGTTGGAGAAGGTTTTTAAAAAATAATGTATAAATTAAAGAAATTGTGTTTTTTAGTTAAATTTTAAAGATGGAGATAGATAACCCATTGGGAATGCTCTAAGAGCATTCCCAACCTATTCCTTACCTTATATCCATATATATCATATTATTACACCACAAATTACTGTTTTTTCTCTCTCCTGTTTAATTAAATAATAATTTTTATACCTTTATCATTATCTTTTCTTTTTCCTCCACTCACATCCACTTTTCAAAAATATTAAAAATTATAGTACCCGAACCCGAACTAACCCGACTCAAAGAACCCGAACCCGAGAAAAGACTAACCCGAACCCGAACCCGAACCGAAGTAATTCGGGTTGGTTCTCGGGCTTGATTTATAAGTTTCGGGTCAACCCGAAAAACCCAAATAAACTTTTTGTTTCGAAATTAATATATTTTTAGGTATGATAGGCTAAGTCGTATGGCTCTAATGACTTTTGTTATTCTAACTATTATGGATCGATTGTTTATTATTAATTTATGTTTCCCGTTTATTACTAATAGCAACCGTAATCGAACAACCAAATACACCCGATTGAACATGGTTATGGTTTGAGTTAGTTTTACTCTTTTTTTGAATCGTTTTATCAAGTTATGTTGGTTTATTATTTGACTATTTGCGTTATAAGCAACTAAGAATATGTTGTTCTAATTTTAGCATTGTAGTTTTTTATTTTTTTTGTTTTTGTGTTTTTTTTTCAAGAATACTTGAAACCCGATTAACCCAACCCGAATCCGAATTACCCGAACCCGAAAAACCCTTGAAATATTTGGGTTGGGTTTCGGGTTAAAACTTAAAACTTTGAAACCCGAAGAACCCGACCCAAAAAACCCGAAATCCGAAAAACAAACCCGAAGAACACCCCTAGATGCATGTAATCCCAATGGTTCTTTTATATATTTTTTAATAATATTTAATATTTCAAAACTTGTTTTTATTTATAATTTTCTAAATCTAGCAATTAACAAAATGGTAGGTTGGTGTGGTGGAACGCAAGGCATCTCCTCCAATAGAAGATTGTTGGTTCGAAACCCCGATACAACCTACATTTTGTTTTTTAACTTTTAAGAACTAGTTTGTATATGTATTGCTTTCAACCTAAAACAATTGGCAACGATGTAGGTTGGTGAGTTAGTAACTTACATCATATATGATATGTGCAAATAGTGTATACAAATATTGATAGTTTTTCACAAAAATTTAGGTTTTAAAATTGATTTGACAAAACATCAAAACTAGTCCTTTATGTTTGCACGTTTTTTCAATGGTTGTCCTTTCGTAAACTTAATGGCAAAAAACATCCTTTATGCTTTAAAACTCTATCACGTTATGTCCTTTGGTTCTAACCCGGTTAACTTTTCTCGTTAAATTCGGTCATGTGCCAGGCACATGAGGAAATATGAGGGTATTTTTGTAATTTGGTCATGTGCAATACCTATGAGGGTATTTCTTATAATTTAACAAATTTATCTAATAATTAAAATATATTAAAAATAGAATAAAACTCTCTCTCTCTATCTCTCCCTCTCTCAGTCTCTCTTTAACTCTCTCTCTCTCTCTAACAATCTAGCCACCATCACCACCCACCCTGACCAAACAACCACAAGTCCCCACCCCTGCTACCGGCGCCACCACCACTTTCCGTTGGCACCACCACCTGACCTAACCACCACCAACGATGAACGCAAAAGTTAACCGGATCTGAGTTCGATTTCATTCAAATTGAAAGATCTGAGTTGGAAATTGAAGCTAGATCTGGATCAAAAATTGACCCTAAACATTCTGGTAACACCATGGGATCACCATCATCGCATCGTCAAACGACCACCACCGCACCACCGCGGGTTCTCAAGCATACAAACCTCTTTACTCTCTCCCCAACCCCACCTCCGCCCAACTCTTCAAAGAAATCCACTGTCTCCCTGTTGTCTCAAAAAACCACCGCCGGCCAAACAGGCCTCACCACCATTAACACATATCTAACCCCACCCACCCCAAATTATAGCTTTCAAACCCCCCCAAAAAAGGCGAAGATGATGCAAACTTTAAAACCCTAGATCCCCAAATTAGGGTTTTTTGATGTCTATGCCCATCGCAACCTCCATCGGCTCCATCGCCAACTGTAACCACCATCAGCCCCGCCTCCACCTGTAAAAACCGTCGGCTCCGCCTCCACCTTCAACCACCATCGGATCGGGCTCAACCTGCAATCACCGTCGCTCCGCCTGCAACCACCACTGATTCCATCTCCACTGTCAAGCTCTTTTTACAGAACAATCGTTTGGGCTTTAAAGGCAGCAGCAAGGTTGTTGATGATTTGAAGCTCCGGTGGATGAAATCGGGTTCCGATGATGATAAGAAAGTTTAGAGAGAGAGAGAGGAAGGGTTTCTTATGAAGTTCTGAACTTTAATAAATATATTATAAATAAAAATGGTAAAAGGACTAAATTACCCTCATGTGCCTGGCACATGACCGAATTTAATGAGAAAAGTTAACTGGGTTAGGACCAAAGGACATAACGTGATAGAGTTTTAAAGCATAAAGGATGTTTTTTGCCATTAAGTTTGCGAAAGGACAACCATTGAAAAAACGTGCAAACATAAAGGACTAGTTTTGATGTTTTGTCGATTTTCACCAAAACTACACACATATAAAGCAAGTGTACATGTCGGGTGGTAGAATAGTGTTGGTAAGAACCAAGTACCAATCCATGGACACGGTGTGTAAGGCCCTGGACCCGGGCGCCCTACACTGGACGTTGATTTACTTATAAACACAGTTCTAAATATCAGAGTGAATTAAAACTTTCCATGGAATATTATTACAAAACATTAATCCTTGTCTTAACCCTTCAAGTTGTCTTAACATAAATATCATAAATAAACAGCATGTCATTTCTTCATAGATGCTAGACTTTCCAATTCATGTGATGCGTCTCCCTCAAGCCAGCCGCGTCATTCTATTTGCCTGCGTACATGCTAAAAGTCAGCTACACTGAGTGAGTTCTAGTTAATCAGGAAATATACATAAAATTTTCATACATACATATACGCATCCGGAGATACATTATATTCTTACTTATTTACCTTCCTTTCATATATACATTCATACATTCATACTTTTATTCTTTCGTGCATTCATACTTTCATATTTTAACTTACTTATTATATATATATTTATAAGTTTTAAAGAGCCTTTCGCCCTATAACCTCACAGATATTATTAAGGTCTAGTCCCTACATTCCTCGGATATTATTAGGTCCAGTCCCTTTTTCCTCAGATATTATTAGCGCTCGATCCCTCATTCCTCAGATTTTATTAGGGTCCAGTCCCTCCTTCCCTGGATATTATTAGGGTTTGGTCCCTCATTCCTCGGATATTATTAAGGCCTGGTCCCTTCTTTCCATACACCATACAACTGCATAGCCATACAATCATACAGCCATACGACCAAACATACATTTCTATACACACACACACACCATCACATATTCTTAACATTTCTATATACATACAACATTCACGTATCATACACTTATATATAAGGAAAGTGTATTAACCTATCACATAGAGTATACACATAGCCTTAAAAACATAACAGAGAAAAGGGACTAGAAACTCACCTGGGTGTTGTTTCTTTTTGAATTAATTGTAACACCTTCCTTCAACTGGGCACGACTGATTGTTTAACAAGTATATGTGCTAATTAACTATCTTTCTAACTAAACCATACTACTCAAGTTAGGGAACTGATTTAACTTAGTTAATCGGGGTATTGTTTTGAATCGCAATCGCATAGATTCGGATCGCAATAGCATGGCTGAAACTGATCGCAATCGTATGGCTGAACCCATCGCATCGCATGGTTGAAACCAATTCACATCGCATGGCTGAAACCAATCACAATAGCATGGCTGAACCAATCACATCGGATGGCTGGAACCAATCTCATCGCATGGTTGAAACCAATTGCATCGCATATCAGTGAATCGCATCCTTATGAACGCGATTCGAACTGGGTTCTTCCTGTTTTAGTCATTTTTCATAACCAAGCCCATTACTTTCAGGCTCCCGATACCCCGATTTACTATACTATCAAGTTTTGTGTCAAACCGACTTCGTTACCTTTTCACAGGTCTAGCCTTACAAGTTTTAACCGAAACAAAATGCATAGCTTGTTTTTAGTAAAGTTTGTATCTTTCCTACTTACTATAAGTCGATCTAACACCCTATCGATTTTCATGGTAATCCGTCATCAAATACATAGCCTTTATCTTAAAATATACCTTAAGAATTCGGTTCAACTTTGGTCCGGGTTTGGTTCGGCCCGAGCTTGAACTAGGGTGACGATCTTGGTATGCTTCTTGTTATTTGATGAAGATTGAATCACGAAAACACCTTGTCTTCCCTTGGATTTCGGATCCGATTGAGAGAAAGGAGTGTTTGTGTGTGTTTGTGTGTGTTTTGAGTGTGTGGAGGCAAATGTGGAAATGAGGTTTAGGGCGTTTATATACCCCCAAACCCATGGACTCTAGGCCTATAACCATTCCCTAATCCATCTTTTACTTCCAAGCCCACCACCCAACTTATTATTATTATTTAACCTAATTAAATAAAAACTCATAATTAAATAAATAAAATTCTTTTATTTATTATTTTAATAGTTGGATGTATAAGTCCACCCTCTTTAAAAGAGATTTCTTCCCTGAAAATCTTACTATCAGTCTATCACTTAAACAAATCTGAGTAAAACTTGCGCATTTCCTCTTCTACTTCCCAAGTAGCATCTGATCCCTTACGGTGCTTCCATATCACCTAAGGGAATAATCTTGCGATGAAGACGCTTCTCTTTCCTGTCTACTATCTCTACTGGTTTCTCAATATAGTTTAACTTCTCATCCACTTCGATGTCTTCCAATGGCACGAAAGATGTGTCATAAGCTAGACATTTTCTCCATTGAAAAGCATGAAAAGTATAGTGAATTCTCTCCAATTCTTCTAGCAAATCCAGCTTGTAAGCCACTTCACCCACACGATCTAAGATCCTAAACGGTCCAATGTATCATGGACTAAACTTTCCTGTTTTCATGAAGCGAATAATTCTCTTCCAAGGCGAGACCTTTAGCATCACGTTGTCACCAACATTTAACTCATTCGGTCGTCGCTGCTTATCAGCATATAACTTATGACGATCTTGAGCAGCTTTCATTCTTGCCTTAATCTTATCTACCTTGAGGTTTCTTGGACGAATTCTAAACTTCCAAGCTCCTTTTGACCAATCTCTCCCCAACATACCGGATTTCGACATCGTCTACCATAGAACATCTCAAACGGTGGTATACCGATACTAGAATGGTAGCTATTGTTGTAAGAGAATTCTGCTAGGTGTAATTGATTATCCCAACTTCCTCCAAAGTCTAACACACAACCACATAGCATATCCTCAAGGGTTTGGATAGTCCTTTCAGACTACCCATCTATTTGAGGATGATACACCGTACTGATGTTCAATCTTGTTCCCATAGCTTCATGGAACTCCTTCCAGAATCTTGAAGTAAAGTGAGTGTCTTGATCAGACACGATCGACAGTGGTACCCCATGCTTTGCTATGATCTCCCTTATGAACACACTTGCTAACATTTCTGACAAGATAGCCTCTCGTATAGAAAGAAAGTGGGCACTTTTCATTAAACTGTTCACAATCACCTAGATGGTATCATGGTTTCTAGCTATACGAGGTAGCTTAGTCACGAAATCCATGGTGATGTGTGTTGATACACGACTCGAGAGTCTCGATCTTTATTATATTATTATAATATGTTTTTATTAATGTAAGGGTATTTTGGTAAATAGCCCATTCGCTCCATTGTAAGACCATTCATTACCCCGTAATGAATGTGTCACATTCGTCAGAATGTAAGTCACATTCGTTAACCAAGATTAATGAATGTGACATACGAATGTGGGGGCCTTACGTTTAGTAAATGTATACCGAATGAGTTTGTTCATTCGTTAAGGTTAATGTAATGAATGACTCCATTGGTTAAGGGATAACTTACCGAATGGGTCATCTCCTATATATATATATATATATCCTGTAATCTATCATTAATGTAACGAAGTTTTTGAGAATCGTTTGTGCACTGTTACTCTGTCCATTTACTCTTCGAATACACACACAAACACACAGTAAAGTAAATCATCTCATTCTAATCGTATATTCATCATGAACAACATGTCGTCATCATCGATCTAGATCTTATACAGGTTCCTCAAGTGGTATCAGAGCCTGTCGATCGGATCTTCGTGTTTGTTCATCATCATAATCGTATAGTTTTAATAGATAATCAGTAATTCACTATGTATTGATTGATTTTTCAATTAATTGTATTCCGGTGAAATAGAGAATATCAATTAAGTGTAATTGAACAAGTATTAAGGTAATTCGTGTTAGTGTTAATGGTAATTGAACTGGTAATGGAGGATTGAGTGAGATTTGGTATTGGATTAGACTGATTTAAGGATTAATTTTGATTTTACGTTAATGGTGGTTAACGTGAAAGTTTGAAAAGTTTGATTGAGGTTTGGTTTGTGTTGAATTTAGTTTGGAATTGGTTCGTTGTGGTTTGGAATTGATTTCCAAGTGTGTTGGGATAGGTTTTAGGGTATTTTGGACGAATTTGGACTGAGCTTGAATTTCAGACTTTGTTGAACATTTGAAGATTAATTCGTTATGATGAAGACTGATTCGTTTTCTGAATCGTTATGATGAACCATCTCATTCGTTAGATATAACGAATCATTCATTATTAGTACTTATTCGTGTAAACTTGATTCGCTAAACACCATTCGTTAACACACTGTTGTCATTCGCTAATCCTTGAACCATTCGTTACTCATTCGTTATGTTGGGTCGGATTTTTGATAAGGAAGATTGGAATCTTCTCAACCTCCTCAGGAAACGGCTAAGTATGGACTTCGAGCAAAGCCTAGACTATCAAGCATGGTTTTACTACTTCGAGCAAGGTCTTCAGAACCATTTGTGGTTAATTTTTCTAAGTGTTAAAGCTTCCAGCAAGCTACACTTCAACGAGCAAGAGTGTTCTCCTATCAAGTATGGATTGCCAATCGAGCAAACAACTTGATCATTCAAGTTTTAACCAAGTATTACGAGCACAGGATGTCCGAGCACAGGGTGACGATCATGGATGCAATAAAAGGATGTCATATGCTCCAAGCATGGACTACGAGCATGATTCAATCTCTTGAGCAAGATTTATATCCGAGCATGCTAAAGATTGCTGAATAAGTCTCAAGACAGGATTGAAGACATCAAGGAGAATGGGCTTGCTCGATGGACTAGTTCGAGCAAAGCCTGGATTAGTCTAGAGGAATGAAGCTTGCTAGAGGAGAATATTTTCACTGTAAAATATTCTAAGTAAAGTATGCTCGAAGACACTCATCGAGCATACCTTGCATACTGAAGTGTGCTCGAGCAAGATACAAATCATGCTTGAAGACACTTACACTTGTATTTGATTTTGTCAACCATTATGTAATAATTAGGGATTCTAGAAGGAATGTCAGAGTCTATAAATAGGTCCTAGGTTTCCATTTATAGGACGGACAGAGAAGGCGACGCACACAATATGAGAAACATTCCAAAAAATATTCTATTTTGTTTCCTCGTACCGCCGCCACCGTCACGAAACCTTAGACATTCCTTTCACTGTTCCATTAATGATATATTAAATAACAGTGAATCTTTGTCTTTGATTGCGTTCTTAATTACTATTATTTATTGTTTCGTGTTTGCTATATCACACTTTCGTTCCCATCCGTTGGATATCCTGATTCCGCCGGGATATTAAATAGGCCTTTGGGTTATTGAGTCTGTGTGTTCTTGTCAACCTTTTAAGGTTTGCACCTGACTCTCGGTCCTGACAAGTGGTATTAGAGCTTTGGAAGCTCATTGAAGGCCACGGGACTGAAGGTTTGTGATAAAGCTTGAAGCTTTACTATGTTTGTCTGCATCAAAGTTCAGATCTGCTGAAATGGAAGACCAGGAAGTTTCTACGAACAAGATTCCAAGACTTCTTGGACAAGAGAACTTTATTAAATTGACGGTGCCTTTTGAAGTTGCTGTGAACTACAACGATTCTGAACTCTGGACATCTATCACAGAAGGACAATATGTTCCTTCGACTGCTGCAAACAACAGTGCCACTATTGAGCTGAAAATGAAGAAAAGGGATGACAAAGTGCTGTCTATGCTAAAGCTAGGTCTATCTTGGGAAATACTGACAACTGTCAATCATCACAAAACTGCAAAGTAGATGTATGATGCAGTGATTGACATGTTTGAAGAAAATACAGAACTAAAACATTAAAAAGGATAGACTGAAGCAACAGTTAGATAGATTCAAGTTCAAGGAAGGGGAAAGATTGAAGTCTGTGCTGCAGAGATTCATGGTCATTGTAAATGAGATTAGGAAAACTGACCTGCAAAATCTCTGACTTTGACCTAAACAAGAAACTATTATCTTCATTGTCTGGTGAATGGTACACTGCCAGCAAATTCATCAAGGAAAAGGCAAAATTTTCCAACTTTAAGTTGGATGATGTGATAGCTATCCTAAAAGCTGCTGAGCACGAGATGATTGAGAATCACATGATCAGAGAGGATAAGCCCAGCTTCCCAATGACAAATGCTCTTGTAGCACCTATGGGAAATCTCTCTGTCAAGAATCAGCAATCACCCATCATTGAAGAACCAGCTGAAACAAGCTCGGTATGTGGAGGAAGTCAGTCAAGGTTCAATGTGCAAATGATAGAAGACGACACAACCTCATCAGCAAGTGGACTCCCTCCTTACACACCAAGCAATTCAAGCCATGGAGCAGATTATCAAGCTCTATTTTCTATGTTTACTAACTCATATCATGCTTTTGTGGCCTAGAACTTGATCAACACAAGCATTGTACAAGAAGACCTTGAGCAGATTGATGCTGATGATTTAAAAGATATGGACATCAAATGGCAGGCTGCCATGTTAGCTGTGAGAAGCAAGAGATTGTATAACAGGACAGGAAGATTAAGTTTCTCTGGACCCAATGAAAGAATATGGTTTGACAAATCAAAAGCAATTTTCTACAACTGTCATCAACCTGGTCACTTTGCCAGAGATGCAATCAGCCTAAGCAAGTGGGAAACCAGGTTAATCAAAATCATTTCTACCAGAATCAAAACCAAAACTTCCAGCATCAGAGAAATCAAATGGCTAATCAAAATCCCTACCAACAACAGATCAGACCCCAGCAACAACCTTTCCAACCTCAAAGAAATAACCAACTACAGATTCATAACAACCAGAACAGAGTCAATCCAAATACTGTGAATCAGGTTAGAGACCAAGGGAATGTTGCAATCACAAGGGTACCTCAAGATGGGGAGTTTGACTGGAGTAATCATGCGGTAGAGATGGAAAAAGCAAACATTTCTTTCATGGCCAAGGTGTAGGACAAAACAAAATCTTCAAATGCACAGGTACATTCTGATATCTATATTTCTGATCTTCTTTTGACCATTGATGAACTTAATCAGGAGATTAAAAGTGGAAGTCAGAATGTGGTAGAAAAGAAGCTTTTCTGAATGTGTATGAGACTAGTGAGGAAACCTATGAGAACCAGATTAAGAGACTAGAAGAAGATTGTATGCAAGCATACAAAACTCAATCAAGAATGACTGTTGAGATTGAGGTATTGAAAAAGATGTATGCTGATGAGAAGCTTAAGAATGCTGAATTGATAATTCAAATGGAATTCTTGAAGAACCTGGTATCTACTGGAAATACAGTTGGATTCGTGGACAAAATGATAGATGAAGAGAAATACAAGAAGGTGCCACCACCTTTTTGTAACAGTTATCCACTAAGAGTAGACAAGGAGAGCAGGAATGAGTATTTGAAACAATTTAAGAATGTTTTTGAAGACAGAACTGAGTTTGTAAAACAGTATAAAAAATGTGATTATTAATGAAGAGGGAGAGTTTGTGATAAAGCAAAATGAGAAATTAGAGGAGAAGAAGGTTGCAAAGAAAGATGAATTATAAAGAAGAAATAGAGTGAATACTCCAGTGAAGGGAGTACTTGCAGCTGTGGCAGTACCAAATCATCAAAAGACAAGAAAAAGAAGGGATCAAGCAAAAAGAATGATGAAAAGATTCCGATGTTGCCAAAAATAACCCCCAAAATGAAAAGGAACTTTGAGAAGACGAGAAGAGAGCATGTGGTGTTTGATATATGTGCCAGATCTCAGTCAGAAATTAAGAAAAGGAATGATGTACCAAAGAAGTCCACATATGATCAAACCCATCCGCCAATTTATCCAGTTTTCTCTAATCATGAACTGTTTCATATTAGAGATATGGATTATGTGCCCATGAGAAGATTTGCTGATGAACCAGAAGGAAGCTCCTCAAGATCACCATTCAAAGTGAAGCCAACTGTGTTTGTCAAGGAGAAATATCCTTCAGTGCCTGATGTGAATAAGCCAATCAAAATGGATTTCAGCAATTCCTTATGCCCAAAGACATCCCTAGGCTTTGACTTTCCCAAACCAAGTGACAGAATCAAAGACAAGCAATTGCTTGAAGATATGGGAAGTTATGCCAAGGTGTGGTGCAAAAAATGTGATGCTTATGGTCATCATACAGATTCCTGCTGGTTTGAGGAAGATGAGTTTGTTGTGCCACATGTTGTTTGTGGTTTTGATATGAAAGGGTATAAATAGATGCATCAAAGGTATTTGAATGAAGAGAAGAACAGCTCAAGTGATGAAGAGAAAAGATCATGTTTGGAGAAGAGATTGAAGCAAGTTCTGAAAATCAAGGATGATACAAGAGGATCAAGCAAACCAGTGAAGAATAAAAGGTCAAATGACAAAGGAAATGCTAAAATGAGACCTGGAGTTCTTAATGGTGATGAAAAGTTCTTGATGAAGCAAGGGTTTGAACCAAGAGGGTTTCAGTGGAAGACAAAGAAGGAGTTAAATGATTGGAAAGACTGTGTGATCGATCAAATTGAAAACAACATTGAGACACCAGTTGTGTCAGTTGGGTCAGACTTGGACTCAGATGAAGATTGTGAAGTAGTCTATGAAGATCCACTTCCACTTCCACTTCCAACTTATGATAAATCTCCTACTGAATCTGAATTGCAAACTGATACAGTTTGTGACTCAGAATCTAACTGATTCTCCTATGTGTATTTGTGCAGGAACAGTCTATAATTTGCAATGATATATGGTACATGGACAGTGGATGTTCCAGGCACATGACCTATGACAGGGGAGCTCTTGTCAATTATGAAAGAAAGTATGAAGGTCCAGTTGCTTTTGGGAGTGATGAAAATGGAGGGAAAATTGTTGGAAGAGGCACACTCACCAATGGCAAGGTATCCTTTGAGAATGTGCTGCATGTTGAAGGACTGCAATACAATCTACTCAGCATTTCTCAAGTCTGTGATAAAGGGTACAAAGTGGCTTTCAATATTGAACATTGTCTAATCCTAAAGCCTGAATTTGTGATTCCAACTGATATGATCATGATGATGGATCCAAGGAATGGCAACCTCTATGAGCTTAGAATGAATAATGCTACATCTAGAGGTGGTTCATGCTTTGTTTCAAAGGCCACTGAAAATGAGACTAAGTTGTGGCATAGGAAGATGTGTCATGTCAACTTGAAAAAAATGAACAAGCTAGTGAAAGGTGAACATGTTGTTGGCCTTCCAACAAGAGAATTTAAGCTTGAAGAAAAATGCACATCTTGCCTCAAAGGGAAACAACACAAATCCTCTCATAAAAGCAAACTGATAAATACTATTGATGAGGTCTTGGAACTACTCCACATGGATCTTTTTGGTCCTGTGAGTGTTCCAAGCATTGGGAAGAAAAGATACCGTCTAGTTATTACAGATGACTTTTCAAAATTTACATGGGTTTACTTCTTGGGGACAAAAGATGAGACACCTGATTTGATCAAGGGATGTGTGATCAGAATGGAAAATCTACTTGACAAAAGGGTAAAGGTCATTAGAAGTGATAATGGCACAAATTTCAAGAATGGAATAATGGAAGAATTCTACACTTCTAGGGGGATCTTTCAACAGTATAGTGCACCTAGAACTCCTGAGCAGAATGGTGATGTAGAAAGAAGAAACAGAACATTAATTGAAGCTGCAAGGACCATGATTGCTGATGCAAATCTGCCAGTTACAATCTAGGCAGAGGCAATCAATACTGCCTGCTACGTGCAGAACAGGGTTCTATTAAACAGGACTCAAAATAAGACTCCATATGAGGTTATCTTCAAGAGAAAACCTTATGTGAAGTTCTTAAAGCCATTTGGATGTAGATGCTCACTTCTAAATACAAGGGCTATCTCAACAAATTCCAGTCAAAATCTCTGAAATGCTTCTTTGTGGGCTATTCATCTCATTCCAAGGCTTACAGAGTCTATGTGAAGGAACACATGGTAGTCATTGAGTCTTCTGACATTATCTTCACTGAAAACCTTTTCAATATTGTTGAAGGACCCAAATGGCTCTTTGATTTGGATAAGATGATCAAATCTTTCAAGATTTATAATGAAGACATGGATGACAGCATGTATAGAACAAGTTTTGAAGACAAAGGAAAACAAAAGCAACTTGATCTGGACAAACTGTGGTCATCAGTTGCTCTTGAAACAAATGGATTTACTTTTGAAAGAAGCAATCAAGGAGCATGTGAAATGGATGTCACTGGTCAATAAGCAGCCATTGAAGTATCGAATGAAGGACCAAGTGATATGGAGAGTGAACCAATACCAAGTCAGCACCAGGCTCAACCTGAAGAGACAAATGGTTTTGAAGACAGGTTCCAGTCTTTGTTTGACTCTCTCCAAATAGGGACAAATAAAGCATCATCATCGGCTAACTGTCAAACTCAAGAAGCTGTTGAGAATCAAGAAGGATCTGAAGTGAAGTTGCTAAAATGAACATGACAAATCTTGAAATAGAGGTTTCAGCACAACAAGTTGTGCAGACTGCTTCTGTTGAAAGAAATCATCCTACTGAGAATATAATTGGGGACTTGCATGAGAGAATGACTAGAAGTTCCACTGAAAGAGCAAACATCTGTCTGTATGCTTGCTTTCTATCCCAAGTTGAACAAAAGAACATTACTCAAGCATTAAAAGACAACAGCTGGGTGGAAGCTATACATGAAGAGTTAGCTCAGTTCAGGGACTTACATGTCTGGGACTTGGTAGACAAACCTAGAGGCAAGTATGTAATTGGAACCAAATGGGTGTTCAGAAATAAGAAAGATGAGAGAGGAATTGTGATCAAGAACAAGGCAAGGCTGGTGGCTCTAGGGTGCTTACAGGAAGAGGGAGTGGACTTTGAAGAAGTATTTGCTCCGGTTGCAAGACTAGAAGCCATCAGGATCTTCTAGCATATGCAGCATCCATGAACATAAAAGTCTATCAACTGGATGTGAAATCTGCATTCTTGAATTGAAAGATTGATGAGGAGGTGTATGTGACCCAACCTCCTGGATTTGAAGATCCAATTCATCCTAACAAGGTGTACAAACTCAGCAAAGCTTTGTATGGACTTCATCAAGCTCCTAGAGCTTGGTATGATGAGTTATCAAACCACCTGTTCAACAATGGTTTCTGCAGAGGAGCTGTTGATAAAACTCTGTTCTACAAAATATGGAACAAGGATTTGCTGCTGGTGCAAGTCTATGTAGATGACATCATTTTTGGCTCTACTAATGAACAAATGTGCAAAGAGTTTGAGCAAGTAATAAAGTCTAAATACAAAATGAGTTTAATGGGAGAAATGAGTTTCTTCCTTGGACTACAAGTGCAACAGAAAGCTGATGGAATATTTATCAATCAGTGTCTATACCAATGGACACACATGAGAAGATGGTACCTGATGAGAAGGGGGAGCTAGTGGACCAGCATGAATATACGGCCAAGATAGGATCACTTATGTATCTGACAGCATCAAGGCCAAATATTATGCTTGCTGTGTGTGTCTGTGCAAGATTCCAAGCTAACCCCAAAGTCTCACACATGCTAGCAGTAAAAAGAATTTTTAGATATCTTAAAGGGAAACCAGATTTAGGGATTTGGTACCCAAAGAACTCCTCTTTTGATTTGATGGCCTACATAGATAGTGACTATGATAGTTGCAACATGAGTAGAAAATCAACTTCGGGAGGCTGCCAGTTTCTAGGGAACAGGCTGGTGTCTTGGCAATGAAAGAAGCAGACAACAGTGTCCATCTCAACTACTGAGGCTGAATACATTGCTGCATCTGCCTGCTGTGCACATGTTCTATGGATTCAGAATCAACTGCTGGATTATGGTCTGAATTTCTTACTCACTCCAATTTTAATTGATAATACTGCTGCCATGTTCATTGTTAAGAATCCAGTCCAACATTCTAAGACTAAGCACATTGAGATTAGACATCACTTTGTTAGGGATTGTCATAAAAAAGGCTTAATAGAAACGAAACGGGTAGATACATCTGATAATCTGGCTGATTTATTCACCAAACCTTTAGATAAGGCTAGGTTTCACTTTCTGTTAAAATGTCTAGGTATGATAAATGCAGATGAAGTTTAATTGATGATGTGTGCTTATGTGAGGTGCTTACTGATTATCTATGTTTCTCACTATGAATATTTGCATGATTTATTGCCTTGCTTGACTGATTATTCTGATTGAATGAATCATGCTTGTGAATGTTTCTGTATGATCGATTATTATGAACTAAATGTTTTGTTTACTGTGCTTAGATCTGTGCATACATGATATATTTTTGTGGCCTAAGTATTTCGAGCATGAATCTGCGCTTGATACTGTGTTTGTTGCTCCTCGAGCACAGACAGTGCTACTTGAAGACTCTTCTAAGTACTTCTAGCACAGATAACATGTCTCAGCCGCTCGAGCATAGAAACATGTTTTGAAAAACTTTCCAAGCATTTCGAGCATGATTCTGTGTTTGATAGTGTGTTTGTTGTTCTTCGAGCACAAGCAAACCATACTTGAGAACTTTCAAGTATTTCGAGCACAAATGTAATATTTTGTTGTTCGAGCATGGACATGTAATTGAAAACTTTCTAAGTATTTCTAGCACACGTCTATTGCTCAAACACAGTGATAAAGTCTTGAACTTTCATGCAGTCTTTCGAGCACAGCCTCTGTAATGATAGATCTTAAGGTTGCTCGATAGACTTACGAGTATGCTAGATAGATTTCTGAGCATGCTCGACAGACTTATGTGCTTATCTGAATGAATTATGCTGCATGAATGTATGTGTTTGATATTGTTGAAGTGTGTTGATGTGAGTCGGATATGTCTAAAAGAATGACCCTCACAACTAAGCTTTAAATGTAAAACGAAAATCCTAACTACACACAACCGGCAAGTGTACCGATCGCAAGCAGTATAGATCTAGGAAGTCCGAGTATCGAACACGAGGACACGTAAGGACACTAATGATCACTAACCCTAGAAAAGATCTACCTAAGAATAATATTTAATTGATTCTACTTTTGGTTTTTCTTTTTATAAAATAATCTAACTGGACTGACTGACAAAAGTTACCAAAAATAGAAAACTTAACGGAGAACTGACTGTGTTGACTTTGGATAGAGAAAAACGTTTACCTAGGTTTGAATCAAACTGTAGGCCTAACAAGCAAATGGATTGGATGATATCAAGACACTGGTTCCTAAAGATGACACGACTAAGGATCGCTCAGGCTCACTGGATCACCTCTCGGTCTCACTCAATAAACCTTAACTACTTTTAATCGGCTAAAACGACCAAACCGGAAAACAATTGTTAACGTGTTCTAATGTTGACTCACCTCTCGGTCTCACCAACACTCGACCCTAATGGTAATGAATACTACACAACCAAGGATAGAGGAACAATTCAACTTAAACCAAACAGATCAACTAGTCGCTCAAAACACCTAAACCGGACAAGAAACGAACTCGCTCTCGCGCAATTCTAATTCTAGCATGCAAAGGCAATGAGACACCCTAACTTCTTATCACCTCTCAGTCTCTAAGAAGGCGTCTAACCGCTGTACTTTAACCAATAAATCATGCAACAAAACTCTACGGTTGTACCTACCGCAAACAAACCTTAAACACAAAGTCTAGAATCAAACGAGCATCGATTAATCAATACAAAACTAATCAACCAACGCAAGGAGTTTAAGCAATGAATTACCAAAATTTCCAACCATTAAACACAACCTATTTCATGTTTAAATCAAACTTTACAATAACAATTAAAGTCTATTAATCAAACAATCCATAAAACTCATCAAACACTAGCAATTATCATCATTCCTAGGTAGAACTGACAAGATTAGCCTAGCATAATATTTGGACAGCAGCTATTAATTAATAAAAACATCATATAACTCATTCCAATAATCAATTCAATCATTAAATGATCAACAATAATCATAAACAAGTCAATATCTCAAGCAATTGCAAAACCAATTAACAATTGAACAAGTATAATGAAGATGATCAACAATGGTAAAAGAGAAAGGATATGGATGAATTGGGGCTGCTCTTGGCTATAAAAACTGATGGAGAATTGTTCCTGAGCTTTGGTTCTTGCCTTCTTCTTCTTCCCTAGCCGCCACACTCCTTAGAACCCTAGCTACAAAAGTTTTTTTCTTCCTTTTCCTCCTGCCCAGCTGCGATCGGACCAGATTTTGTATGCCTTAGGGTTTTATTTTTTTTATATCGTAATACATGTAAGGCTTGGGCCTGTATAACATGTAATCGGGCCGGGCTTTGAGCTTTGTTTTGAAATCGTATGCGTAAAAGGCCTGTAAACTCCTCGAAAAGTCCGGTTTCTTCATTCTTTAACCCATAACCTACAAGATAATTAAACTATGTAAAACCTATATAAAACAAGTTAAATACATAAAATATAATATAATAACGTAGATAAAAGGTGTGGAAAATAAGTGTGTTTTACAACACATCAAACATCCCCACAGTTAAGACTTTTTCGTCCCTGAAAAATAATACTACACAGGATCATAACCAAGTTTAACCGACCACTCTTGGTTTTATTTATTATTATTATTATTATTATTATTATTATTATTTCTTTTTAAAGTATTAGAACAAGTGACACGTTACCCAAATATTTCTTCCAGCTTTTACCTAATAAGCTAGATCAGGTCGATTGCCGGTATTGCTGTCCACTTAAACCCATGCCCCCAATACTTACCCAGGCAAATAAGGCGCGACAATTTTATCAGTTTGAATGACTAAGTAGGACCCACAATTAAGAACCATACCAGACCCGAGCCACCCCAATTTGACTTAAACATTATATCTAGTTGATCAAAACATAATGTACCATTTTAAAGAATAGCTAAAGACAATCAAGGGTATTGTTTATCCACCTAAGCTTAAGCATTAAGGTATACCTAGCAGCCATTAGATATGATTAATGTATTGTAACATCCAACTTTTTGTTAAATAATAAATGACGGAAAAGTTTTGTTATTAATTGTGTGTTGTTAAGTTAGTCATGTGTTAAATGTTTGGATAAGGATTTGAAATGGGAATGGAGAGTGGGTGGTGGGACTCATAACCCACTATATAAACCCAACCCACCCACCATTTCACCATTTTGTCTCCCTCACCACACACTAGAAAAACACACACTTCTTCTCTCAAACACTTGGATCCAAATCCGAGCAAAAGAAAGGTGAATCTCGTGTTCAACGTTAACGAGCAACAAGAAACGTTTGGAAGATCATGCGTATTGTCCAGATCTGAACTCAAACTCGAACCCAACAAGAAACGTTCAACGTTAACGAGCAAAAAGAAAAGGTAGGTTTCGGTTTAAATGGTTAAGTTTTATGGTTAGAATCGACATGCAAACCGATAGAAGGATAGATCGGGGTATATGATGGAAGAAAAACATGAACTTGATAAGTTATAACCCCACGAGAATGTTATATGGTAAAAATGTGATGTTCGGGCCTTATAAAACGCAAGTATACAAAGTTGGTTCAACCCAAAACCCTTAAACAGGGTAAAACTAGGTCCTAAGGAAGAGTCACGAAGTAAAATGGCCATTAAATGGTAAAAACGAAGAAAAAGAAGAATTTCGCATCGCATAAGCCATGCGAAGCGAAAAAGGCTATTTCGCATCGCATGACCATGCGAAGCGAAAAAGGTAATTTCGCATCGCACAGTCATGCGAAGCGAAACAGTTCCATGCGAAGCGAAACAGTTTCATGCGAAGCGAAAAAGCATGCGAAGCAAAATAGTCATGCGAAGCGAAATTCCATGCATGCGAAGCGAAATTCTTCCATGCGAAATTTTATAAAATTCATTTTCTGATGCATTTTTGTTAATGGACTGTTAATGAGAATAAAATTTTTCCGAGCTGACCTAGCAGCTCACCCCCAGCCAGGGGCGCTGCCCCTTGGACCCTGTTAGGGGCTACCGCCCCTAGACCCCGCTACCAGGGGCGCTGCCCCCGGACCCCCGTTAGTTGAGGGTTTCATAAATTTAGATGTAGGAAGTAGTGGTAATAGATAATTAACACGCGTAATGTATTGTACAGTTAACCGTGCACAACTAAAGAAGGGAATTACCATTAACGCGCGAGAGAAATCGACTCCAGGTGAGTTCTAGCCCCTTATCTGTTATGTTTTCGGGGCTTTGTGCATACTCCTATGTGGTAGATAATACGCTTACTTGATTGGTGAGTGTATGATACGTGTATGATTGTGTATTGAATGCATCATTACATAATGATTGTATGAACGATTATGTATATGTATTTATAACTAGAAGATATGTAAAGTATGCACGTATGATAAAAGTAAGGTTATTCGAGACAGAAGGGACCAGACCCTTATAATATCTGTGATGATAGGGACCAGACCCTCATAATATCTGTGATGTTAGGGACCACCTTATAATATCTGTGATGTTAGGGACCAGACCCTTATAATATCTGTGATGTTAAAGATAGAATAACTTATGGTATACCATATGGTTATATGAAAGAAAGTATGTAAGAATGCATGCGTGTATGTAAAGTATGTATGAAAGAAGAAATAACAGGTAAGGTATGAATACGTATCTTTGGACATGTATGAGTGAGGATATGAATGTAATGTATGTTAATTGATTAACTAGAACTCACTCAGCATAGCTGACTTTTAGTATGCATGCAGGCAAATAGGTTGAGGCAGCTGGCTTGAGGAGGGGGACACATGGCATGAACGGAAGAGACTGGCATCTACGAAAAAGTGTCATGACTGTTTTAATTAATGTTAATGGAAAGACAATTTGTATGTTAAGACAAAAATGAATGTTAATGTGATGGTTGAAGTTTTAAGTTATTCCGCGAAAGTTTTAATTAACTCTGATTTTAGAATTGTATTTATGAGTAAATCCAACACCAAAGTAGGGTTACCGGGAACGGGGCCTTACATGTATGTTTAAGTAGCTAACTTGTAAGTGTTCCCTGCTACATGGCATACCCCAGTTATCAAGAAATACCCCATAGTCCATCTCCAATGGTGAGTATGCACAAATTCATCTGTAGGGCTTACATATGACGTGTCCGGGGGACTATAAAACCATACGCCTATGAAGTGTTAACCACTAAAACTAGAAGCATGAAATTTATGTTTATATCACAGGCTACTTTGGCATACCTTAATGTTAAACCTACCCAAGCATCGTATGATTAGTCTATTCCAATTTCTATAAAATTTTTAATTTTTACGATCAAAGTAAACATAAGGCTTGAGTATGACCCGACCTTTCATCCCATTTTCTAAAGTTAAGTCAACAACCAAACCGCGCTTTCATTCTTAGAGGCTGAGCCTACCAGCACATCGATTACTGAGTCTAAACTGTTCGGTTACAAAACATTACGTGCGGGTCTAATAGGCACTGTTCTTATTTATTATATATATATTTTGAAAACACCAAGAAGTTATAAAATAACCACTACTCGGTAATAATATCATTTCCTGTTTAACGTAGAGAAAACAAATTTCAAGGGACAAGTTTTTCAAATTTTTCAATTTTTATTTTTTTTTATTTTTTTATTATTTTTTTTTCGAAATTTTTCTACAACTAAGTAAAATAAATCCCATCCCCACACTTAGAACGAAATCGTCTTCGATGAGAATAAGGAAAAGAAATAAATAAACTAAAAATAAAAAAATTTAAAAATATAATATACACGAATAAAACAAAGAACGGGTTACTCCCCTGGTTTGTGTGCAGAATCTTCAATAGCTAAGTAGCAACCAAGCGACCGTATAGCATTTCATTCGTGGCCGTAACCTCGGGAGAACCTGTTCCAAGACGCCATCGTAGCTACCATGCGCATAATATAACCTGCAAAAACTCAAACTCGCTCGCATGTAGCGGAGTACAAAACAGAAAACAAAAACATAAAGAAATAAATGTATTTTTGTGTTTTTGGTTTTTTATAATTTTTTTTCATGTTAATAATTGAACACCCCTTAAATCGACCGACTCGAATGGAGATTGAGTATGAGCGGTTTCATTTTGGAACATCCTGAAATAGGCAAAAAAACATATAAAACAAATAGCACACATAAATAACAGAAATACAAACTCTATGTCTCGGAGAGCGAGTCAAGGTAGAATACCTCGACAGTCTGATCAGACATCGGCTCGCCAATGTAGTGCTTCAGTCTATGACCGTTCACCTTAAACTTCTCGTTTTTATCCTCTATCTCAATAGTGCCATACGAGAAAACCTCAGTGACCGTGAACGGTCCCGACCATCGAGATTTCAACTTTCCCGGGAATAATCTTAACCGGGAATTATACAATAAGACCTAATCCCCACACTTGAACTGCTTGTTCCCCTTCAACTTTCTGTCATGCAGTTCCTTCGCCCGCTCCTTGTACCTAAATGACTGCGCATAAGCGTGATCTCTCAGCTCCTCTAACTCGTGAAACTAGTGGAAACGAGTGCTCTCCGCTGCGGACATATCAAAATTAACCCTCTGTAGGGCCCACGAAGCACGGTGCTCCATCTCAACATGCAGGTGGCAGGCCTTCCGATAAATCATCCGAAACAGTGTGGAACCGGTCGAAGTTTTGTAGGCTGTACGGAAGGCCCACAACACATCATCCAACTTGTCGTACCAATCCCGACGATTCGAACCAACCATTTTCTCAAGAATATGTTTGATCCCCCGATTACTCACTTCTACTTGCCCACTGGTCTGTGGGTGGTAGGCGGTCGCAAGCCGATGGGTGACCCCATAGCGTCGCAATGCCTTCTCCATCTGCACATTGCAGAAGTGAGTACCTCTATCACTGATCAACGCCCGGGACACCAAAACGAGCAAAAAGGCTCTTGAGAAAACGGACTACAACTCGGGCATCATTCGTGGGTAAGGCCTTGGCCTCAACCCATTTCAAAACATAATCCACAGCCACGAGTATGTACCTGTTCCCACGTGTAGATGGAAACGGTCCCATGAAATCAATGCCCCACACATCAAAAACCTCACAAACCTGAATAGCATTCTGGGGCATTTCATTTCGCGACGAAATGTTGCCGACACGCTGCGACGATCACAACTCCTAACGAACGCGTGCGCATCCTTAAAAATCGAAGGCCAATAAAAACCACAATCAAAGACCTTCTTTGCTGTCAAACTCACACCGTGGTGACCTCCTGTTGGTCCAATATGGCAATGGCTCAAAATCTGCCATCCCTCTTTAACGTCAACACACCTCCTGATCAACTGGTCAGCACCTATACGAAAGAGATACGGGTCGTCCCAAAGGTAAAACTTAACATCAACAAAGGATTTCTTCTTTTGCTTGTAAGGCATCTTCGGGTAGTACCCGTCCGCAAGATAGTTCGCGAAGTCGGCGAACCATGGAAAACCCTCATCATGAGCTGAAACAAACATGAGACTCTCTGTCGGAAAGTGGTCATTAATCCTGACCCCCGGCTCTCCAAACTCAGCACCCTCAAGACGCGAAAGATGATCGGTGATGTGCTAAAAGTAGTTATTAATTTATTAACTAAATAAACGCTAATCTAGACACTAAGTAATAATTTTAGACTCTTAACTTAACTAAAACTACTAACCGGCAAGTGAACCGGTCGACTCTAGTACAGCTAAGTAAGTCCGGTTATCGAACCCATAGGACTCTTTAAATTACGTTAACTAGCTAAATTTGACTCAACTATAGACACGACTATTTATTTATTATTATTGGGGGGGGGGGGTTTACTAATAAACTAATTTAAGCTAATTAATAAAACTTAAGATGGCTAAACTTAGAACTTGGACTTAATTCGGATAATGATGGAAAACCACCTAGGCTAGAATCCCTAATGCATCAATTATCAAGTAGTAGGAAAATGCTAAGTTATGGAACCGGGATCTTAAAATAGTCACTTAAAGAAAACCCGAACAGGACCCCTGACCCTTCTCAAGAAGACACATATGGATCTCTGTTAAGTTCTTAAAAACACCAGTTTAATTAGATTCGCTTACGGTCGCTAATTATTTTATGACAAGTACCTCTATAAGAAATCCTACTTTACAGCGCGGAAATCAAAGGTAGTTTAAAGTATTCACTCGACTAGATATACAAGGCTGAAAAATCAAACCTAGACGGGCTCCTTACGAAGAACTAAATCTAGCAATCTTAAACAACCAAGACTTATCATATAATCTATCACCTCTCAGCTATTTAGATTAGTAGCACACTTAGGTCTATTTGATTTATTAATATTGTTCCTATGGCTTTATTGCAAATCAACCATAAACTAGTCAAAAACACACAGTAGATGATCTAACAGAATCCTATCATATAACAGACAATCACCAAGGAAACTGTGAAACAATAAAACTCACCAAACAATCCTAAGCACACATATGCATCGAATGAATAACATTAAACCTCTTACTTAATCACAAACCATAACAAAAACAAAATCCAAACTAAAATCCAATGTCAACAAAAGTTCATCATAACCTAGGCGGTCTAAGGGTTTAGCCAACAACCATACTTAAGAACAAAAGAAAATAAATAGGTTCAAACAATGAATTCATAACGAAAACAATAAATTTAAACCAATAATAATGATGCATGGATGAGTAGGTGTCGAACCCAAACGCTCTATGCTCGGACCAAAGGCTTCCTTTCTTTTTCTCTTTTCCCTTGCGGCTGACCAAAGGGTTCTTCTGTCTTTCCTCTCTTCATGGCTCTCTCCAACCCTACCTTCCACTTATTCCTTAAAAACAAGAAACCCCATAAAAAAATCTCTTTGTGTGCGTATTACTTCTCATGAAGCCCAAGACCATGCCTTATTTTAATTCATTGAAGCCCACATGCACATTATTCTTTAAATACGTCTGATATGGATTCTACCATATAATTCACAGCAACTTATTAGAATTACTAATTGTAACATTATATTATTTAATATACCTTTCACATATTGATGATTAGCATTTACTTAATACTATTATTTATTAATTAGTTACATAAAGTGAATAGTAAGCATAATAATATTAAGAATTTATTTAGATATTCACTCGTTATCTCAAGTTTAATAAAAATACTTCAATCTAGCTCGTTTTTTCATAAAACCATTAAAACCCCACATATGAACCAATTGAGAATAATATTCAATAAAAATATGGTTCAAAGTACCTAAATGTGAAGGAAATATTTATATAATAGTATATATATTTTTGACCACATCAATCGGCCGCCACATTCTCAGCCCCCTTCTTATCACGGATTTCAATATCAAACTCTTGAAGCAACAGGATCCATCGGATAAGACGCGACTTAGCATCCTATTTGCTAAAGAGATAATGAATGGCAGAATGATCCGTGTACACGATCGTCTTGGACAGAACTAGATAGGACCTGAATTTATCGAACGCAAACACCACAGCTAAAAGCTCTTTCTCAGTGGTGGTGTAACTCTCTTGTGCAACATTCAAGGTCCTGCTAGCATAGTAAATCAGATGGAAGTGCTTATCCTTCCGTTGTCCAAGAACCGCTCCGACTGAAAGTCGCTCGCATTACACATCAACTCAAAAGGAAGCGACCAGTCGGGAGCAATCATGATCGGGGCGTTAACGAGTTTGTCTTTTAAAAGATCAAACGCCTCAATGCACTGCTCAGAAAACACAAACGGGCCATCCTTCGCCAGAAGTTTGGTCATGGGTCTCCCGATTTTAGAAAAATCTCTAATGAAATGACGGTAGAACCCGGCGTGACCCAAGAAACTCTGGATGGATCTTACAGAAGTGGGTGGGGGAAGATTAGAAATGGTCTCGACCTTTTCTCGGTCGACCTCTATCCCCGCACTCGAAATATGATGCCCCAGAACGATGCCCTCGCGTACCATGAAGTGACACTTCTCCTAGTTAAGGACTAGGTTGGTGTCAACGCATCGGGCCATCATCCTCTCAAGGTTGGAGAGACACTGACCAAAAGAACTCCCAAACACAGAAAAATCATCCATGAACACTTCCATGGAGTCCTCGATCATGTCATGAAAAATAGCCACCATGCACTTCTAAAATGTGGCTGGAGCGTTACACAGTCCGAACGACATACGTCTATAGGCAAACGTCCCGTATGGGCAGTAAACGTGGTTTTCTCCTGGTCATCGTGAGAGATCGGAATCTGAAAGTACCCGGAGAAACCATCCAAGAAGCAATAGTACTGTTGACCTGCCAAACGCTCCAACATCTGATAAATGAAAGGTAAAGGAAAGTGGTCTTTCCTTGTGGCATCATTCAGTTTGCGGTAATCAATGCAGACTCTCCAACCGGTCACAGTTCTAGTGGGAATGAACTCGTTCCTCTCATTGGTGACGACAATCATGCCACCCTTTTTAGGAACCACTTGAACTGGACTAACCCATGAACTATCAGAAATGGGGAAAATGATCCCCGCATCAAGGAGTTTGATAATCTCCTTCTTCACCACCTCTGGCATCTTCGGATTAAGCTGCCGCTGCGGCTGAACGACAGTCTTGAAATTATCCTCAATGAGGATTTTATGAGTGCAGAACGAAGGGTTGATACCCTTAATCTCGATAATCTTCCATGTAATGGCCTCCTTGTGTTCTCTTAGCACCCTCAACAACTTCTCTCTCTCGACCTCCGTCAACGCAGATGCAATAATAACCGGAAACTTCCTCTCCTTGTCCAAAAATGCATACTCCAAATGGGAGGGCAAATCCTTAAGCTCTAAGGAAGGAGGGGGACTCTCGACGGAAGGTCGGTCCATCGGATAATCTCGTACGATCTCAGCAGACACTTCAGACTCAGGGGTATGTGACTCGGTGTCATCTTCCGTTGAGTGATCGGTCATGGCAACCATCTCAATTTCCGGAATGTCCCTATCGAGGATCTGAGTGTCGGAGGCAGATCCTCCACAGATCTCATTGAAAAACTCCCCAACATGTTCCATAATGGTATCGATGAAGTACAAGGAGTCATCAGTAGACTTGGGGTGTTTAAGTGACTGTCGAACGTCAAAGGTGACGTTCTCATCCCTAACTCTCAAGATCAGCTTACCCACGCAGATGTTGATCAACGCCTGTGCAGTGGCAAGGAATGGTTGGCCTAAGATAATCGGTACACTATCATCATCGTTCATGTCTAGAATGACAAAGTCCATCGGGAAGATGAACTTGTCGACACGAACAAGCATGTTCTCGACCACCCCTCGAGGGTATTTCACAGAATGATCAGCAAGCTGGATACTCATCCTGGTAGGCCTCGGTTTGCCTAAACCCAACTTGCTGTACACGGAATACGACATAAGATTAATAATGGTGCCAAGATCAGCCAACGCATGAATTACCGTATCATCACTCAAGATGCAGGGAATCGTGAAACTCCCAGGATCGGACATCTTCTCTGGTAACTTCTTCTGTAATACAGCAGAACAATTTGCACTCAATAGGATGGAAGCGACCTCAGCTAACTTCTCCTTGTTCGAGAGAATATCTTTAAGGAACTTCGCATGTTTCAGCATCTGAGTCAGTGCCTCAAGGAATGGAATATTAAGGTGAAGCTGCTTCTAAAGATCAAGGAATTTGGAGTTCTGCTCCTCATCTCTATCTTTGCCGAGTCTCCCGGGGTATGGTACTCTAGGTTTGTAGACTCTCGGTGGCTCGCTCGGTAACTGATGTCTCTCAGCCTATGCTGTACTCCCTGGGCTGCTCCTGTGATGCACCTGGGCCGGTGGAGACTCCATCTGAATCTCCTCATCCACCTGCTCCTCTCTATCAACAACTGTAGGCTCCTCGACAACTCCTCCTCTAGACCTCTACTGAATCACGGGCTCATCTCGTGCCCCTGCACCACTCCTCGTCGTCACAGCTTTCGCGAATCCCTTCGGGTTCTGCTCGGTATTACTCGGTAGCGTACCCTGCGGCCTCTCGTTCAACCGACTAGCTATCTCTCTTATCTGCCGCTCAAGATTCTGAATCGACGCTCCCTGATTCCTCATGAATGACTCGTGCTCCCGAAACTTCTTCTGGGTCTCTTTATGATGGGAATCCTCTCGCGTAATAAGCTGTGACAATATCTGCGTCTACTGCGCCATCATCTCCTCTAAAGTGGGCTTCTTCTCCCCACTGCTCGCTCCTTCACCTGCATCCTGGAATAGGCTCTGACGCTGCTGAAAACCTGACTAATTGCCGCTCCTCCAGTTGGAGTTCTGATTGCCTCTCCATCCGAATTATAAGAATTGAAAGAATTTTGATTTCGGTTTGGATTTCCTATAAAGTCTACGGCCTCCTCCTGTGAACTGACTGGGCACTGAACGGTATCATGCCGTCCTCTGCATATTTCGCACAACTTGCTCTTAGTCTGCAAGTCCTTTACAATCTTCGCCAACGCCTCAACCTGTGCCGTAAGTGCGGTGTTCGTGTCCACCGAATGCATGCCGCGTGATATGGAATCGACGGTCTTACCACCTCTAGCGGGTGGTCTCTTGTATCCACTCATAGCTAACCCATTAAACAAAGCGATGCACTCATCCGGGTCCTTCGTCGTCAAAAGATTTCCTCCTGCCGCCGTGTCAAGCATGTTCTGCGTAGCGTACCGCCCAATCTTTCAAGCCGTGGTTCGGGCACAACCCTAATAGATTTTTAAAATGCTCCCATGCCTCTTAGAAACTCTCGGTGTCCTCCATCTGAAAAGAATGAATTTGATTACACAAACGAGCGGCCTTAGCCGGAGGATCGTATTTCTCAAGAAATTGGGTCTGCATGGCAGCCGAAGTAGCTATAGAGCCCTGTGGGAGGTACTCGAGCCACATACTCGCATGATCAACGAGTGAAAACGGAAAGACGCGGAGCTTAAAGGTGTCTTCGGATACGCCGACAAGATGAAAAGTGTCGCAGATACACACGATGCGAGTAAGATGAGAATGCGGGTTCTCGTGAAGTAACCCATGCAACTGAGCAGAATGAGAAATGGTATTCAGAATGTTCGACGGATGCTGCCAGTTTGTAGTAACTCCAATAGCGGGTGGTGCGATGCTGGATCTCGCATCAGCATTGGCCGGACGGGCTCGGTCTGCAACTGTCCTCCTCGGTTCGGCCATAATCCTATCCCTATCTTCGAAGTCGGAAATCGTAGGAGAAGAGGATCGACTACCAACGGATAAAGAAGTGGACGATGGTGAAACGGTGCGATGTGTCTCACGAAACTCTCTCTGGCTTGGGAAATGCTTCAGTGTTGGGTGGTCCACGAGATCGAGTATTTCGCATACAACTATAAAGAGAAACAAAATTAGCTAAACTATTCTAACAAACAAGGAAAGCAAAGCAAAAATAATTACAAGTATCACACAAGGTAAATCCTAACTCTAGTCGCTCTCAAAACGCCTAAAAAACCGTGTCCCCGGTAACAGCGCCAAAAACTTGATGTGCGTCGGATATGTCTAAAAGAATGACCATCGCAACTAAGCTTTAAATTTAAAACAAAAATCCTAACTAAACACAACTGGCAAGTGTACCGATCGCAAGTAGTATAGACCTAGGAAGTCCGAGTATCAAACACGAGGACATGTAAGGACACTAATGATCACTAACCTAGACAAGACCTACTTAAGAATAATATTCAATTGATTTTAATTTTGGTTTTTCTTTTTATAAAATAATCTAACTGGACTGACTGACAAAAGTTAGCAAAAATAGAAAACTTAACGGAGAACTGACTGTGTTGATTTCGGATAGAGAAAAACGTCCACCTAGGTTTGAATCACACTGTAGGCCTAACAAGCAAATGGATTGGATGATATCAAGACACCGGTTCCTAAAGATGACATGACTAATGATCGCTCAGGCTCACTGGATCACCTCTCGGTCTCACTCAATAAACCTTAACTACTCTTAATCGGCTAAAACGACCAAACCGGAAAACAATTGTTAACGTGTTCTAATGTTGACTCACCTCTCGGTCTCACCAACACTTGACCCTAATGGTAATGAATACTACACAACCAAGGATAGAGTAACAATTCAACTTAAACCAAACAGATCAACTAGTCGCTCAAAACACCTAAACCGGATAAGAAACGAACTCGCTCTCGCGCAATTCTAATTCTAGCATGCAAAGGCAATGAGACAACCCTAACTTCTTATCATCTCTCGGTCTCTAAGAAGGTGTCTAACCGCTGTACTTTAACCAATAAATTATGCAACAAAACCATACGGTTGTACCTACCGCAAACAAACCTTAAACACAAAGTCTAGAATCAAACGAGCATCGATTAAGCAATACAAAACTAATCAACCAACGTAAGGAGTTTAAGCAATGAATTACCAAAATTTCCAGCCATTAAACACAACCTATTTCATGTCTAAATCAAACTTTACAATAACAATTAAAGTCTATTAATCAAACTTTATGCTGCCTGAATGAATGTGTTTGATATATTTGAAGTGTGTTCTTGTCAAATGTTGTTAAATGACAACACTGTTTTCAGAATCAATGTTTAAAATGAACTTTCAAAAGAAATGGTTTTGAAATTGTAAAATGCTTTTGACTAAGAAACACTGTTTTTGGTGATCTTAAGGAGACATGATAAGATTATTCACTTATAAGCTTTGTAGAAGCTTAAAGGTTTTTGGATAGAAATTGTATCCAACCTTTTGGGATATGATAGTATATTGTTTAAATTCCTAATCCATGGAATATAGGCTTAAAGGATCTCTGTTCAGTAAATTGACATTTTGTTTGGTATCTTTACATGAGTGTAGTGACATACGTGATACAAATATAATGAAAATGCTAAGTCTGATGTGGTGACTCATTTGAAGACCAAGGTATGTTTCCTTACACCTCTCTCCAAATGATATGCAGAAAGGCAATTATCCAATCATACACGAGCCTGTTGGTGTTTTGGTCACACAAAAATATAGTTACAAAGTATCTGAGCAGATATAAAAGTATTGCTATACAAAAGCTTACCAAAAGAAAAGAAAGAAAATGAAAAATATAGAAAAAAGAAAATGCTTCAAAATAATATACTAAGTAATAAAATATCATGACTTAAGGGGCACTACGGGAACTACAAGGGTGGGGCATATAAATAAGTCCTAAACACTCTGAATGTAAGGCATGTAAGTCCGAATGGCAAGTAAGTCCAACGTTCAACCTTATAGTCTGATATCTATAAATATATATTCAAATAAACTGCTCATAAAAACAAATTTTGACCAAGGCATCAGGGGGTTGAAGTCAAATTGGGGTGATTGGAGAAAGCTAAATAAGCTTTGAGAAGAGATAAGGAACAACCTGAAGTCCACATTGTAACCATTCTTCACTTAAGCTTTAATTGAACTTTAAGAATATCACAAATGTTATGATAATCATGTTAAGTGCTATTACCTAATGTCAACCTGACTTAGATCATAATAAGGCTTAATATGAATTAGTGTGAAAGATTTTAAACAGTCTGATCCCATGTTGAGATCTTTCTATAAAATGTTTTTAAAGAAATACTCAACTGAAATTTGATATCTTATTTCACCTTAAACAAATTGCTTATGTCAGTTCAATGTTCCAAATGATTATCTTTTGTGCAAAATTGCAAATTGAGAAAAGTTTATGAGTGAAAATGTCTAAACTGGTAGACATATGATGTGTCGGTTTTTCAAAATCAAAATTGTGTGATTACATTGCTTCGAGTATGCTATATGAACTGTTAGATTCATCTATGTATTTCGAGCATGCATGTTACTTTTGAGCATCCTGATGAACTGAAAATTGTTGTTAAGAGTTTCGAGCATGCATCTTACTTTCGAGCACCTGCTATGTCATGACAATTGATGTTATGTGTTTCGAGCATGATTGCATGTTGAGTGGTTAGACCTAAGTTTTCGAGCACAAAGAACTGAAAGATAGGAGACGTTAAGTGTTTCGAGCAAGGTTGTGTGCTAGACACTTTGGTCTGTGAGTTCGAGCTTAGGAACTGGATGGACATATTCGCTAAGTGATTTGAGCAAACTAGTGTGCTAGACTCTTAAGTTTGAGTGTTCGAGTACAGGCATAGGAAGGACAAAATTTGCTAAGGCTTTCAAGCATGAAGGTACTTCGAGCACATTGAGTTGCAGTAATCTAAGTCAGTCGAGCATAGGTTACAACACTACTAAGAGGAGTTGCATCTTGAGCATATGTTTTGTCATGATAGATTTCTAAGTAATGTCGAGCATGATGCATAATCGAGTAAGGTTCAGCAGTGAGTGTGTCTCGAGTATACATACCTAAGTGAATTTTACTAAGTACTGTCGAGCACACTTCATGCCGACCATGATCCTATACTCGAGCAAGTGAAGTAACTTCGATTTAATTTTTGGCTAAGGCATCGAGCACAAGTGTATTCGAGCAACCTATCTTGAGTATACTGGTTCTTGAGCATCTTAAGCATACAAGTATGTCGAGCATAAATTGTACTATGTCCTTGAGTACAGTGGGAGACAGCTGTTCTTTTGGCTGTATGCTCGAGCAAGGGAGGTACATTAAATTTGAATTAAATGACAACTATCTGCACTAGATGACAAAAAGGTACCGTACTACCCAAACGTTAGGTATAAAAAAGGGACTTAAAAACTTTTTCACACATTTCATTTCCCTCTCAAAAACCTAGTTGCAAACACCTCTTGCTCGTGCATACCCTGCTTACTCGAATCCTCAATTACTGCTCGATTATACTTCGAAATTAGCCATTAGCTCTGTTTCGACTTTGGTAAGATATCTTTATTCGATTATCATCTCACCGATTTCGAAATTAGGGTTTCTAATTGAATTTCTTACTAATTGTTCACTTGTTTGTGCAGGTACGCATGTTACTATGGAATAGGTTACTGAAGATGCTACTCTTCTCTAACTATCATCGCTTATTGTTTCTGCTTCTACTTGTACTGACTATTCTTTTATTTTACAGAACTGATGGCGATGAAATTCAAAAAGAGACACAATATGTGTGCCCAGTTGGAGGTTAATGATGATAACAGGGAGGTGGAGTTTATGACAAACTTCCTTAATAACTCCAACTTGAGGGTAGACTTGACAGAGAGTCCTACAATTTACAGGAATCACATTACAGACTTTTGGAACTTGGGTAGCTATGTAGATGATATCAATGGGAAGAGGATTGAAGCCTCAGTTTTGAATCCAGATATAGAAGTGACTGAGGCATCCATCAGAACAGCACTATAATTAAATGACAATCATGAGGTGCAACCTTCATACTCTGTCCCAAGACTTACAAGAATTTTTCAAGAAACCATGGGATATCAAGGGCTTGTCAGAGAAGGGCAATTTCAGAAGGGCGGTTTTCCCTTAATCTATAGATTCCTAATTCATCATGTCATCCAGTCCTTATCTCCAAGGAGAGGGACTTGGACCTTATTGAGCAAGGAACTTGCCACTTTGACTATGGCCACTCTGTATCAGCAACCTTTTAATATTTCAAAACTAATCTTCAATGGTTTAGTTTCCAATGCTGAGAAGGTAGTAAACCAACAATTCCTAATGTACCCGAGATTTCTCCAGGATCTAATAAATTGGTCTCTGCAGAACCTACAACAGACAGGAGAAGTTATGAGATTACAAGATCCAAACATCTGTCAACAAATGAAGGATGCCAACAGCAAATTCATTGACAATGCTGATTGGGATGTTCTCCCATGGCTACTTGTTCCTGCCTTAGGTGCCATTGATGTACCTCACACTCCAGGAAATAGTGATGATGAAAGTGATGATGGGAGTGAAGATGATAAGAATGATGGAGGAAATGATGATGATGGTGATCATAATCAAGGTGCCGGTGCTGAAGATGAGCCTGTAAATGATCCCGTTGCTCATGCAGCAGAAAATGTGGATAATATAGGTCATGATGCAGAAGTGAATGAACCTGTGTTGGACCCTGTTGAGAATGAGATGACTATATTCACTGGTGTTGATTCTGATGTCAACGTGGAGACTTAAGAAGGTGGTAAAGGACCAGAAGTTGAAGTGAATGAACAGACTGATGAACCAGTTATGGGTCCTAGCAACATGGCAACTGAGCAAATAGACGATGATGACTTTATAGCCTCTGTAATATCAAATGTTGCTGAAACTATCCAAAAGATCACTCCACCGGATTCACCACCACCTGAAGAACATCATGCTGATACTGACTCTTTTGAGGCTAAATATGCTGATGACAATATCCCTTCCTCCCCTGCCACTACTGAACCTGTATTGTCTGACACTAAACAACTTCATGATACACATATTTCCTCACCACCTTTTTCCTCACCAGCCCAAACTATACAAGATACACATATTCCCACCCACAAACCTCACATGTACAAGAACAAATATCTACTGACGTTATTCAACCTTCCTAACCCATTCCTATAGAATCTGAACGTTATAAAATACCCTCACTAGAAACCTCTTCATCTGAACCACTATCAGAACCAGCTTTTAAACCCACTCAAGAAACACCACCATCCAGCCCCAACATCTATGACATTATTTCAGAAAATGCAGAGCTAGAGTTTGAGAACATAATGTTAAAAGAGAAAAATGTAGTCCTAGAAATCAGAAACAAGGCCCTTGAGACTACCTTGCAACAGGATTTGTTGAAAATTCAAACCCTGGAGCACTCTGAGGTTGAGAAGACCTCAGATGCACCAAAACAGGGGGAGAATATTGAAGATGCAGGAGGCTTGAGATTAATTGAAGATTTATATGCCAGTTCAAGTGAGGAGATTGCAGAAGCTGGACCCTCAAATGCTCTAAACATGATTAATCAAGAGTATAAGGAAGATGCTGGAGAAAAGGGGGAGTCTGAGAATGAAGCAGAAGAGACCCATGAGCAAATTGAAAGAAGAAAATTAAAGGAAAAAGGGGTGGCTCAAACTGAAGAAGATTTGCATCCAAAAGCCACTCCAAGGGTAACTTCTGGAGATGAGATACTACAGAAAGATGATATAATTGATCCGGATGTTGCTGAAGTTGAATCGGTAGAAACAATATTAAGGATGATAAACCAAGAAAGAGAAAGGGTGGTGGTTGAAGAGGAAGAAGATGAGATTGATCACGAAGTGCTTGAAGCACTCATTGAAATGAAAAAAGAAACAAGAGGCAGAAGAGAGACTGAGAAAAGAAGCTGATGATGCTATTAGGGCTACATTAGAGGCATTGAAAGCTACACAAACTGATGAACAAAATCCAATTGCACAAAAAGATGATGAACAGGAGCCCATACAATCTGAGCCAGTAATATCTGAGCCTGTACAAACTGACCCAGAAGATGAAAATGAAATTGAACTTGGTCTGGGAGTCAGAGAAGAACCTAGGAGAGATGATTATGCACCAGAAATTGTAGCGGCTGCCAAGAGGGCTCAAGAACGAAGACAAGAGACTAGAAGGCAAGCCAGCTACTGTTGAAAGATAAGACCAGAACCCATTATTCATTAAGTTGATGAAAATATTGATGAAAATACTCTTGCTAAAGAACCCGTGGTTGAAGAAATTTTTTATGAAGAACCAATTACACAATCCAATGAGCCTATAATTACAGAAACTGATGGTGATGAAGTGCAAAAGATTGTGAATGAAGAATCGATTATGACTGAGCCAACAGAACCTGAAACTAAAGCAAGAAAATCCCTAAAAAGAAAAGAAAAGGCTGAACTTGCAACACCCAAGCCCAAGAGACAGAAATATGTGAAAGTAAAGGTGTACAAGAGAAGGGAGGCTCAATCTGTAGATGTGGAAGGGGCTCAATCTATAAATTTTGAAGAGCAAATGATTGGAGCACTTCACAATATTGATGAACCAATTGACCTTGATGATGAAGAAGAAGGAGGTTCGAAGGATGATGAGAGAAAGAATGAAGACAAAACCTACCTGTTAAGTCTTAATTATGACAAGAAATATGTTGAAAGAATGTCAAAAGAGAGCATTAGAAAAGAGGCTGAAGGATGGAGGAACAGAGAATCAAAGAGAGAATTTTTGATAAAGGCAGGACACAAGCCTGCATTTTTGAATCTTCAATCATTTGATACTTTTGAGAGAATCTATAAGAATTCTTTGGTAGATGATGTGGCCAACTATGTTGAGAAAATAAGCAAGAAGAAGGATAAAGAAGAGACGGCTTTGAAAGGGTCTGACAGTAGTAAAAGGAGAATAGAAAAGAAAGCCAGAGATGAGACTGAGTATGAAGTATTGAAGGCGAAACATAAAGACATAAAGTTTCTTCAATTGCATGGCTACAGCTACAAGTCATTGATAAATCTTTCCTTTGAAGAGCTGAAAAGAAAAATACAATTAGTGAAAGATTCACACAAGGATCAGAAAAGCCAAGAAGATTATGTGAGAGAACAGGAGCTGAGAATGAGATTGGAGAAGGAAAGAGAAAAGGCTAAAAAGAAAGAAGAATAGGTGAGAAAATGGTTTGAAGACCCCCAAAGAGTACAAACTTTGAAGGAGATTGTGATGGAAAAGGGTATGACCGAAGAACAATTTCAAAACATGCCTCATGAACAAATGATAGACATTTACAATAGAGAACATAGATTGTATTTAGAAACTCAGAAGAGATTATGAGAAGAAAGAGAAGAATGGAGGAACTTGTGAGGGCAGAAATGATGAGTGCTCTGCATAAGAATGTGCAAAAATGTCAAGACTATTGGTGCAGACTGATGATACTATAAAGAAATGGTATGAAGAGGCTGGGCTAGAGCTGACAAGGAAAAATCCACAAGAAAGCTCAAGTAGAAACCCAAGGTCTGAGATTGTGAGGCCAGAACCATCAACTGATTTAAATCTGCCCACACATCTCTTCTATGATAAAAGATCCAAGACCTTGAGGGTGATTACTGAAGACGGTGAAGAGACTCTAATCATCTTCAGGGATGATTTGAGAAATTTTTCAAAACAATAACTCAAGAAAATGGCTGAATTAGACTTGCATGATAATCAAGACAGAAGCCAAATGGCTGGGCAGCAAAGGAATGATCTCTCCAAATTCATCAAGGAACAGTCTGAAAGGGGATTTGAATTTCTGAAGCAGAGGAGAAGAGAGATTCACAGCCAAGCTGAGAGGGAGGGAAGGCGTAAAAGAGTCAATGAAGTATATACTTTGGAGCTCTCTCTCTTTGATTCAAAGAAAACAAAAACTCAAGCAAGCAGCTCAAGTGGAAAATGGAAGACATTAAGTGCTTAGCTATGAGGAAGGAGATGACAGAACCAAACTCTGTTGTACAACAAAATGGAAAAATTGCATACATCTCTTATAACAGACATAATGATAAAATATCATTGAGAAATGCATCGGGAGGAACCATTGCTGTGATTGAACATGATGAAGATCTAAACTTCATTCATATCCAAGACATAAAAGACATAATAAATGCAAAGTTTCTTTTTGATTCCCTTGATGCAGTGGAGCTGGACATGATAAAGCAAAAGGCTTCCTTTATTAAACTAAATAAAGAAAAAGCAATGGAAAGGAGCCAGAGGAGGAGATAGAAGGAAACAGAGCATAATGACTATTATTTATTTTGTTCTATCTTTGTATTTTGCTTTATGATTTGTAATGTTAAAAAATTTGTTGTGTAATGCCTAAGAGGCAGAATTCCTTTTATGTAATGAAATGACATGTTTTTAAATGATTTATCCTTGATATTTGATATATGTGTAACTCTATGCAGGTATGTTTTGATGCATCTGAGCTTGTTCCAATATAGGGGGAGATTGTTGGGTCGGATTTTTGATAAGTAAGAATAGAATCTTCTCAACCTCCTCAAGAAACGGCTAAGTATGGACTTCGAGCAAAGCCTAGACTATCGAGCATGGTTTTACTACTTTGAACAAGGTCTTCAGAACCATTTGTGGTTAATTCTTCTAAGTGTTAAAGCTTCGATCAAGCTACACTTCAACAAGCAAGAGTGTTCTCCTATCAAGTATGGATTGCCAATTGAGTAAACAACTTGATCATTCAAGTTTTAACCAAGTGTTACGAGCATAGGATGTCCGAGCACAGGGTGACGGGCATGGTTGCAATAAAAGGATGTCATATGCTCCAAGCATGGACTACGAGCATGATTCAATCTCTCGAGAAAGATTTACATCCGAGCATGCTAAAGATTGCTGAATAAATCCAAGACAGGATTGAAGACATCAAGGAGAATGGGCTTGCTCGATGGACTAGTTCGAGCAAAGCCTGGATTAGTCTAGAGGAATGAAGCTTGCTAGAGGAGAATATTTTCACTGTAAAATATTCTAAGTAAAGTATGCTCGAAGACACTCATCGAGCATACCCTGCATACTGAAGTGTGCTCGAGCGAGATACAAATCATGCTCGAAGACACTTACACTTGTATTTGATTTTGTCAACCATTATGTAATAATTAGGGATTCTAGAAGGAATGTCAGGGTCTATAAATAGGGTCATAGGTTTCCATTTAGAGGACGGACAGAGAAAGCGACGCACACAATACGAGGAACATTCCAAAGAATATTCTATTTTGTTTCCTCGTATCGACGCCGCCGTCATGAAACCTTAGACATTCCTTTCACTGTTCCATTAATGATATATTAAATAACAGGGAATCTTTGTCTTTGATTGCGTTCTTATTGACTATTAATTATTGTTTCGTGTTTGCTATATCACACCTTCATTCCCATCCGTTGGATATCCTGATTCCACCAGGATATTCAATAGGCCTTTGGGTTAGTGAGTCTGTGTGTTCTTGTCAACGTTTTAAGGTTTGCACCTGACTCTCGGTCCTGACACGTTAACCAAAACATATTCGTCAAAACTGCTCATTCGTTACCTATACCATTCTATCAAAGTCCTTGATTCATTAAAACTCATTCGTTTAAACAGGATTGTTCATTTGTGAACAGTTGCCATCACATTTTGTCAAGATAAGTCCTTTGACTTTCTGTTTTTAACTAATCATGGCTTTACCGAATCAAGCCTCGTACTATGCACTTGCCTCCTAGAATGCTCTTATGCAACAAATGCTGACGATGGACAATGAGATTGGATCTCATATTAAGTGTCCCAAATTGCTTAAGTTGTCAGAATTTGCATGTTGGGAATCGAGATTCCGATCCCATCTTGGATCTGTTCATTCGAGCAGTGTAAGACATCTTGATATTTTGTATAAGAAACCGCAAGTGGGAAATGAGTCACTTGGGTTCATGGATAAGGCATTTCATCTGTATGAAGCAAACGAAATCAAGGACGCTGAGAAAGAGATAAAAGCATATTCGACTTTGACTATGGCTCTTCCCGAGAGTATATTCCATCAATTTAGCCATATCAAGACGTGTGCTTCATTGTTTGCTTCCCTAAAACCAGAAGTTTAGGGAATACACTTGAGAGCAAGAAGACTTTGGTAAAATTTCAATTTAGAAATTTTACACTTCTCAAGAATGAGACTGTGGAAGAAATGATTAACTGGTTTTGTCATCTCGTTGCTGAGATGTCTACGGTTAAATTAGAGCCGACATAAGTGGACAAGATTGACACGTTGAAGAATGCATTGCCTCCATCGTATTCTACATTCTTGCTTGTGCTTAAAGAGAATGGTTATTTCCGAAATGATGAACTTACTTCTGAGGAGTTCATTAACAAGTTGGAAGAGAGAGAGTACGATATGAAATGCCAAAATTCTCTTAAGGATAACCAAAATCCTACTCTCTATGGGGGTTCTTTACCTACAAGCACCACTTCGGTTTCTGTTCCGATCACTGCATTCTATACTCATAATTCTCAAGAAGGGTCTCCTAACTGTAATGCCACTCCTAACGTATGCTTCATGGCGTCAAGTGCCAACACACCCCAGCAAGAACAAACTCAGCCACAACAAAGAATTACCAAGGGGCTCAACAGAGAAATCAGCTGGTTAATCACAATCCCTATTAGAATCATAACACACCCCAGCAACAAAAAACTGAGCCACAAAAAAGAAACAATCAGCTTCAAATTCAGGGCAATCAGAACAGAGGAAATGCCAATGCTGTGAATCAGGCTAGAGACCAAGGAAATGTTGCAGTGACTATAGTACCGCAAAATGGGGAGTTTGACTGGAGCAACCATGCTGCAGAGATGGAAAAATCCAATGTTGCGTACTTGGCTAAGGTGCAGGAGAAAGGAGAATCTTCAGGATCACATGTACAATCTGAACCCTCTATTTCTGATCTTCTTTTAACAATTGATGATCTTAACAAGGAGATTGGAAAGTGGATATCTGAATGTGGAAGAAATGAAGCTATTCTAAATGTCTATGAAACCAGTGAAGCCACGTATGAAAGTCAGATTAAGAGTTTAGAAGAAGATTGTATGCAAGCCTACATGACTCAATCTAAGATGACTGTTGAAATTGAGGGGATGAAAAAGATGTACACTGAAGAGAAGCTTAAGAATTCATAGTTGTTGATTCAAATGGAATGTTTGAAAAACCTTGTGTCAACATGAAACATAGTGGGATATGTTGACAAGATGACCCCTAAAGAATAGTACAAGAAGGTACCACCACCTTTTTGTGACAAATATCCACTCAAGGTGGACAAAGAGAGCATAAATGAATATTTAAAGCAATTTAAGAGTGTGTTTGAGGACAAACAGGAGTTTGTGAAAAAATATGAAAATGTGACTGTGAACAAAGAAGGTGAGTTTGTTATGAAGGAACATGAAAAGTGTCACACCCCGACTAGCACAATGCGGAAGCGTAAAACGGGAATGTAACAGACACCTCTGATATCAACACATTGTTTATAAAGAAACATTACAAACTAATTTACAATATATTACATTTCTTCGTTCTATCATTGTTTTACAGTCTAGGCGATACAAACCAAAAATAGTTCTTTAACTATACAGTCTTACTACTATCGCCCTTGCTTCTATTCACGTAGCATCAATCACACACCTCAGGCAAGTAACAGGTCACCAAATCATTCCAATTTAGGTACACCTGAAAAGCAGTTTAAAACGGGTCAACTACTAGAGTTGGTGAGTTTCACGAGTTTCAAGAAATCAATAACGCGTATTCACAAGTCAACACTTGTAATCATGAAATAAGTATGTATGTATGTAAATGATGTATGTGATGTAATTATGCTAAGCTACAGTGAAGCCTGGACTGTTCGTGCTGCGTGCCTCCATTTCCCACGCTCAATCAACCACTGTGGCCCCTTTCCGCCCACAACATGCCCCGGTAGCTATGTCTAACACTACATAGCTGGTTCGTAAAAATTATGGTCAGGTGCAAATGGTTTTGGTGTCTCGGCAAACCGTGCCGGCTCCGTTTGGGTTTGTCAAACCAATAGTACTATTCACAAGCCACCGGCTCGAAGTTAATCACTGTGATCGTGGGGACTTTCGTGTATTAGCACTTAGATAATTCACATCAGTACATGTTTCAGGTATGTATATGTAATCAAACATGCTTTTCACCCCAAAAGTTCGTAAAACAGTTTAAAAGCGGGGTCATGAAACTCACGGTTTAGTAGATATTCAGTACTGTATCAACTCGCGGTTTGTTCAGTCCGCGATCAGTAGTTCCTATAATCAATATTATAATAATATTAATATTTTAACATTATTATAATCTCAATACTAAACTGGGCTGTATAACTAATCTGGGTGTAGCTGGAACGCCCAGAAAGTGGCAATAGGCTTAGGTTGTGATGTTGTTCAATGTCTAATACTTAAAACTGGACTTGGCTCAGATTCCCGTTTTCCCAGCTGGGCCAAGTTGTTCGTTTACGCGTTCAGAAAATAGTTATGGGAAAATAAGCTTGGGTAAATTTATTGGTTAATAAAATGATTATAAAGAAAGATCACTTACTGGGGTCCCGGATTAGCCACGGGGCACATTTCCGTTTATACAGTTTGATTTGAGAAGAAACGCGCACAATCCACCCGGATTGTCCAGGTTTCTCATAGAAAAGTTCATTTTTACTTAATTAATCCAAAAATATGATTTTTGATCACTCTTGGTGTTTTGATATTCCCGCAGGTTCGTTAGACGCGAACTTGCCGATTGTTATAAAAACTGAATTTATTTAATATTCAAATTAGCATAATTAATTAAACGTTAATCATTAAAATATGAAAATTTAGCCACTTATCAATTAAAATATTTAGATTTTTATAAAAATATTTCTGGAATTATTTACTGATTTATTAATTTATAAAAATTCATTTTATCAGCTATATTTCGCCTGAAAATCGTCCGTTTACCCCAAACAATTTCCAAAAATTCCACAAAAATTCCTGAATACTCAAATCATGTCCTAAAACAACCTGTATCAATTTTAGAATGTAAAAAGCTCGTGCGATATTCTTTTCGGCCCAAATTCGGCTGTAAAAATTCACACGAACGCAAATAAACAAAACACCTTTAAACTTCTCCAAATGATCCCAAAACTCACATGTGATCTAAATACATCAAATCTGAGTTCCCAGAAAAATTTCATAATTTTTGAAGTATTGTAGCTATTTGTCCCAAATAAACATCCTAATTCGGTAATAAATTCGCCAAATATTCTCGGATGGTTGAAAAATTACCAAATTTGAACAGGGACTCATTGACATGGTTCCTGATGTCCCTGAAAAATTTCAAGTCCTAAAAATATGCACATCACAACCTTAACCTAAATAGCCCGTAAGCGAGTGTTTCGGCATTGCCTTAGCGGGTTTGGCTCGTTTTTGACTTTTTAATCAAGTTTTCAGGTTCTTGTGCTTCTAAGAAAGCTAGATACAAGTCCTATATCACAAAACAAGCAATATTTCATCAACCTAACAGGCCTTAAGTTAGGGTTTCGGCTAGTGTACAAAAACGAACTTTTGAACCGTAAAAACGTCGTTTCAACCCTTTAATCCGTGTTTATGGCCAAAAAAACTATCAAAACAGGTTCCTTACCATGTGTATGATCAAAACATGTTTATGGACCATTTTTAGGATTTTTACACGGTTAGGAATGATTTTTAGTAACCAAGAAATGTTTTTATGGTATTAAAAAAGTTCAAAAGCTACTTATTTAAGCTCTTACCTTAGGTTTTCTTGCTGTTTTTGGCTGGAACAGAGTTTATGTCCAGAGTTTTCAAGAAAATGAGCCCAAAATATCTTGTATCTAGTTTAAATATGAAAGAACCAAAAGGGGGGGGGGGGGTTTGCTGTTGCGATCGGAGGTCCATGGGCCCACTTTGGGCCCATTTTGGCCCAAGTTTCTGATTTCTCAAGCCCAAACACGAAAAGCCCGGTCCAAATTTAATTCGGGTTCGGTTTTTGGCGTGAAAAACTTATCGGGTGCGTTAAACAGCGCGAAAACAAGTGTTTTTCGGCTAGTTTTGTGTAAAATTATAAAAACATACTATACGTTTGTAAAAATCAAAAATATTTTCACAGATCCCTTAAAACATTTCAATAAGTGTTTGGTAAGTCTTTTTCGTCTTAACGGATGATACAATGCTTGGTTTGTAACTATCTTTCGCGTTTAAATCTATAGCGGGCGGTTAAACGAGCATGTTTTCGTTTAACTTGTTTGCTATCAAACTAAGACCATATTTCTAATATTTTAGTTTGTATAGATTGTATATCACTTATAAATGCCCCCCCGAGATATCTGGGTCAAAACCCGACCCGTTCGGTTAATCGTTCATTTGTTACGCAAAAGGCGTTTATTTGCTTAATCGGTAATTACGTACTGAGGTGTACCTTGTTTTGGCTCAAATGTCACATTCTCCCCCCGTTAGAAAATTTCGTCCCCGAAATTCGGTTATTCAACTTTTTTTTTGTTTGGAAACAGGTGCGGGTATTTCTTTTTGAATTCAGATTTCCACTCCCAAGTGAATTCGGGTCCCCTTTGTGAATTCCATCGAACTTTTACTAGAGAGATTTTGTTGTGTCTTAATTGTTTTATTTTTCCCTCTAATATTTCCACCGGTTCTTCAACGAAATTCAGTTTTTCGTTTATGTTTAAGTCTTTTAATGGCACGATTTCGGTTTTGTCAGTAAGACACTTTTTCAGGTTCGAAACATGAAAGACATCGTGAATAGAACTCAACTCCACAGGAAGTTTCAGTCGGTAAGCTACCGGACCTATCTTAGAAAGACTTCATATGGCCCAATGTATCGCGGGGCTAGTTTACCGGTTCTTCCGAATCGAATGACGCCTTTCCACGGGGATACTTTCAGAAAAACTCTGTCGCCTATTTCAAAGGATAACGGCTTTCTACAAACATCAGCGTAGCTTTTCTGTCGATCTCGGGCGATTTTCAATTTGCTTGTGATTTTACGGATTTTGTCGGTGGTTTCTTGAATCAAGTCAGATCGTGTAATTTGGGTACTCCAACCTCAGTCCAACACAAGGGTGATCTACATTTCCGTCCGTACAGCACTTCATACGGTGCCGCTTGAATGCTACTGTGATAGCTATTGTTGTACGAAAATTCGACTAGTGGAAGATGCTGATCCCAGTTTCCTCCGAAGTCTAGCACATAAGCGCGAAGCAAATCTTCTAAGGTTTGAATGGTTCGCTCAGATTGACTGTCGGTTTGGGGATGGTAGGCGGTACTTAGGTCAATTCGGGTTCCCAAAGCTTCTTGTACTGCTTGCCAGAAACGAGATGTGAAATGACTATCGCGATCAGAAATAATTGAAACGGATACGCCGTGTCGGGATATGATTTCATTGATGTAGATGTGAGCAAGTTTTTCGGTTGTGAACTTGGTTCGGATTGGAAGGAAGTGTGCGGACTTGGTTAATCGGTCAACTATCACCCATATTGCATCGTTTCTTCGGGAGGTTTTTGGGAGATGTGTTACAAAATCCATGGTAATTTGTTCCCATTTCCATTTTGGTATTTCCGGTTGGTGCAGCATTCCCGAAGGTTTTTGATATTCAGCCTTAACTCTCGCACACGTTAAACATTTACTGACGTACGTGGCTATATCCTTCTTCATGCCGGGCCACCAATAATACTCCTTCAAGTCCTTGTACATCTTGTCTGTTCCAGGGTGAATGGAGTATTTGGACTTATGGGCTTCGTCCATGATCAAGTCACGCAGATTGTTGAAAGTGGGAATCCAAATTCGATTTTTGTAGTATAGAATTTCATTAGTTCTTTCTTCAAAGTTCTGTTCGGTTCCATGCAAGTTTTCATTTTCCAAGTGATCTCCTTTTAGAGCTTCGTTTTGAGCAATACGAATTTGCTCGGTGAGGCTGGTTTAGACGATCATTCCAAGTGCTCGGACCCGTAGTGGTTTGATCCTGTCTTTTCTGCTCAAAGCATCTGCTACTATATTAGCCTTGCCCGGGTGGTATCGAATCTCACAGTCGTAATCATTCAACAATTCTACCCATCTCCTCTGCCTCATATTTAGTTCTTTCTGGTCAAAAATATGTTGTAGGCTTTTGTGGTCGGTATATACTGTACACTTGGTGCCATACAAATAGTGCCTCCAGATCTTGAGTGCGAAAATAACTGCGCCCAGTTTCAAATCATGGGTGGTATAATTTTCTCGTGCACTTTTAATTGTCGAGAATCGTATGCTATGACTTTGTTTCTTTGCATAAGTACGCACCCTAAACCTTTCCGGGACGCATCACAATAAACTACCAGATCATCAGTTCCCTCTGGAAGACTCCGTATCGGGGCTTGGCATAGTTTCTGTTTCAGCAATTGAAAAGCCGCTTCTTGTTCTTCTCCCCAAACGTAAGCACGATCTTTTTGAGTCAAAAGAGTTAAAGGTTGGGCTATGCTGGAAAAGTTAGCAATAAAACGCCGATAATACCCAGCTAAACCCAAAAATTGGCGAATTTCTTTTGGTGACTTTGGAGCTTGCCAATTTTTGATGGCTTCAATCTTGCTCGGGTCTACATGGATACCGGGTCGGTTAACAACGTGCCCTAGAAATTGTACTTCTTGTAGCCAAAATTCACATTTTGACAGCTTGGCATACAACCTTTCCTACTTCAACAGCTCCAAGATAGTTCGTAAATGCTGCTCGTGTTCCTCCTTGGTTTTCGAATATATCAAAATGTCATCAATAAACACGATAACGAATTTGTCGAGGTACGGTTTACAAACTCGATTCATAAGGTCCATGAAGACCGCGGGGGCATTAGTCAGTCCGAACGGCATAACTAAGAATTCGTAGTGGCCATAACGAGTTCGGAACGCCGTTTTAGACACGTCTTCCTCTTGAATCTTAACTTGATGGTAACCGGATCGAAGGTCAATATTCGAGAAATAGTTTGCCCCTTGGAGTTGGTCAAACAAATCATCTATTCGTGGAAGGGGGTATCGGTTCTTGATGGTAACTTTGTTTAATTCCCGGTAATCGATGCACATTCTAAAACTTCCATCTTTCTTCTTTACGAATAATACCGGTGGTCCCCAAGGAGAATAACTAGGACGAATGAAACCCTTATCTAATAATTCTTGTAACTGGTTGGATAGTTCTTGCATTTCAGAGGGTGCCAACCGGTAAGGTGCCTTAGCAATAGGGGCTGATCCTGGAATTAAGTCTATGCGGAATTCAACCTGTCGGTTCGGTGGTAATCCGGGTAAATCATCAGGAAAGACATCGGGGTATTCACGTACAAAAGGAATCTCTTCTATGCGTTTCTCATCAGGATTCTTTATAGTCACGTTTGCCAAAAATGCCATACAACCTTGGCGTAAACATTTCAACACTTTAAGATGAGACACGAGAGGTAACATCGAACCAGACTTCTCTCCTTGAACTACAATCACCTCACCATTCGAAAAGGGAATTTTAACCGTCTTGTCGTTACACACAATCTTCGCCTTATACTTGGTTAACCAGTCCATGCCGACAATAACATCAAAACTTCCTAACTCTACCGGGAGTAGGTCAATAAGGAATGGGTGGTCGTTAAGAATAATGGAACAGTTTTGGATTATTTGGTTGACAGTTATGGAGTTACCGTTAGCGAGTTCTATAGTATAGGGATTTGTTAGTTCACTAACTGGCATGTTACCCAGGGATACAAAGCTAGAGGAAACAAAGCTTCTATCGGCACCAGTATCAAATAATACAGAAGCATATTGATCAGAAACAATAAATGTACCTGTTACCACGTTTGGGTCTTGTCGTGCTTCTCCTGACCCAATAACAAACGCGCATCCCCAAGACGCACCTGAAGTCGATGCTTGGTTTCGACCGGTGACTGCTCCTCGATTCAGTTTGGGGCAGTCCCTTTTAAAGTGCTCTGTGCTCCCACATTCAAAACAAGCATGGCGATTCACTACAGTTGAGTTTTGCTGAGCTGGTTGCTGACGAATTGGTTGCGGTCTCGGTAGTTGGGGACGACGGGGTTGGGTTGTCTGGGCTGGTCGGTTTACAATCTCCATACCGATTCGGCAATTAGGACCACCATTGTGTCCAGTCCTTCCACACCTTTGACATATTATCGGTCTGCACTCACCCACATGATGAAAATTACATTTATCACATTTAGGCCATGGTCCCTTGTACCTATCTCGTTTCACTTCAGAACTGCTCATGACATAATTTTGTATTGTCGGGCGTGTACGTTTATTTGCTGGCCTTCCTTGTGACCCTGATCCATAATTAGTTCGCTTCATACCCGATGATTCCCCGGCTATTCTCAACACTCCACTTCTTACCAAGTCAAAAGTCACAATACCGGTTTGAGTCACGGCATTCTCGAATGATGTGTGACCCACAAAGTTCACCAAACTCCTCACTTCCGGGGCTAAACCCCAAATATAACGTTCAACTCGTTTATCTTCAGGAGTTACTAACCATGGTACTAAACGAGCCAATTCATTGAAGCGGTTCGTGTATCCCAAATGATCCGCTCCTTTCATCTCCAAACTCCAGAGTTCGTGTTCTAATCTTTGAATTTCGTTCCTTGGGCAGAAATGTTCCAACATCAGTGTTTTGAGTTCAGCCCATGTCATGCGATTCACTGTATCTTGAAATTTTATCTGTACCATAGTGTTCCACCACATTAATGCGTGATCAGTGAAAGTAGAAGCAACATACTTGACTATGTTTTCGAGTGGACAATTGCTGATATTGAGGACAGATTCAGTCTTTTCGATCCATTTAATCAGCCCGTTTGGCCCTTCAGTGCCCTTGAAATCGATCGGTTTACAAGCCATAAAGTTTTTGATCGAATATTCCCTTCGAGGGGGATTAGGGTTGTTATTGTTATTGTTATTGTTATTGTTTGGGTTCGGTGGGGGATTATTGTTGTTGACATTATTTGCATCAGGTGGGGGATTATTATTTGCAACTGTTTCATTGTTGGTTAGGGGAGCATTATTGTTTTGTTGTTGGTTTGTTTGCATATTTGCGTTTACACCGGCAGTTACTTGTGTTACAATAAGCGGAATTACTGCCTTCATTTGCCGAGCAATCATCTTGGCTATTTCTGCCTCAGTCATAGGGTTTGCTTTCTTTGGGGCCATTCTATAATGATAAACAAATATAAGCCAATTAGTACTAATCCCAGTCTACGGCACTGTGTAATAATAATCACAATAAATGTTATACGGGTAAACCAGATAACATACTGATATTTCACAAATTGCTCTGTACATTGATAATAAAAGGTACATAGACTTAGCCTGATAAAGGCCAGTGCTTGCATGTATATATCAAAATCTGTCACTAAGTGACTGTTAGACTTAACCCTATAAGGGTCAGTGCTTGTAATAATGTACAAAGTTGTGCCCCATATTAACATAACATACTACTATATACATACATGGGGTATCAAAAGATCATGTACACATAATTGTAATATTCCGCCTCTATCAACACAGACGATAGGCTAACCACAAACATAAAAATAACAGCACCGTAATCACCCAGTAACAATTCCACAGCCGAACTGTCACCCTATCCAAACAACAGTGGTGGTAGGCATCTGACTGCTGCAAGTTCAGTACTATCTGATGTAACGTCGATAAGTACTGGGTCATGTCCCTCCTCTCCTAGTTAATGTTAGCTATGGCTATCGAGTGGTCTATCACACGGTCAGTCAAGACAGCCATCCAAGAGTTGTTTCCTGCGTTTGGGAGGTCAGGACGAGGGGTAGGTATACTCAATGAACGAGAAGATGAAGTGTCTACCCTAGGGTGTGAAGGTCTTCCCCGGTCGTGGGTAGATCTAAACGGAATCGAGGTAGGGTCAATCGGGGTTACCCTAATACGAGCAGTCTGTCGAACTCGCGCATAAGCTAAAGTCGTCGGCGACAGGTGTACAGGTGGAGTGGGTAATCTGGCTACTCTAGCAGGTGAACGATACTGACTGTTAACTTTGTCTTGATCCCTGCGTGGATAACTATCGCATCTGTAGCCAGATAGATCAGACACATTCCTGGGTAGCTCTCTACAGATAACTTCTTCTTCCACCTCTTCCTCTTCCTCCTCTGGGTCCTCCTCTTCTGGATCCTCCTCTGATTCTTCCTTGGGATCCTCCTCTACAAATATTACCGGTTCTTCTTCCGGTACGTAGTCGTTATTCCTTGACATGACTCTGCACAAAGGTTAGTTATAAGAATAATAACTATTGCTATCGCTAACTATTGTCGAGGAGATTAATTAGTTAAACCAAATTTTAATATTAATTATATCATAATATAATATTAGTTTTATTAAAATTTTTATTATTACTATTATTTAAATCAATATTGAATATAAATGAATATAATATTCATAGTAAAATGTACCGTCATCAACAGTATCGTACGTACACGTATTCATACACTTTGTTCCACATAAGCACGTATGAGCGTTACATATATATATACTTACACATTACCTTTTATACACATATGTTGCAACTTTTACCTAACCACACGTTCCGCGACTTCTCCGCGAATTCCCTCGTACAAGCAAATCTGTTATTATGTTACGGACCACAATAACTCACTTGCCCTACAAGTTCATCCCGACATCCATCATTATATAATATTAATTTATTATTTAATTATTTCCCAGAGTTAATCGAGCCTACGGTTATATTTTAGGTACCCTAAGGGATAACCTAATCCTTTATAACCAATGGCTCCGATACCAATTTCTGTCACACCCCGACTAGCATAATGCGGAAGCGTAAAACGGGAATGTAACAGACACCTCTGATATCAACACATTGTTTATAAAGAAACATTACAAACTAATTTACAATATATTACATTTCTTCGTTCTATCATTGTTTTACAGTCTAGGCGATACAAACCAAAACTAGTTCGTTAACTATACATTCTTACTACTATCGCCCTTGCTTCTATTCACGTAGCATCAATCACACACCTCAGGCAAGTAACAGGTCACCAAATCATTCAAATTTAGGTACACCTGAAAAGCAGTTTAAAACGGGTCAACTACTAGAGTTGGTGAGTTTCACGAGTTTCAAGAAATCAGTAACGAGTATTCACAAGTCAACACTTGTAATCATGAAATAAGTATGTATGTATGTAAATGATGTATGTGATGTAATTATGCTAAGCTACAGTGAAGCCTGGACTGTTCGTGCTGCGTGCCTCCATTTCCCACGCTCAATCAACCACTGTGGCCCCTTTCCGCCCACAACATGCCCCGGTAGCTATGTCTAACACTACATAGCTGGTTTGTAAAAATTATGGTCAGGTGCAAACGGTTTTGGTGTCTCGGCAAACCGTGCCGGCTCCGTTTGGGTTTGTCAAACCAATAGTACTATTCACAAGCCACCGGCTCGAAGTTAATCACTGTGATCGTGGGGACTTTCGTGTGTTAGCACTTAGAAAATTTACATCAGTACATGTTTCAGGTATGTATATGTAATCAAACATGCTTTTCACCCCAAAAGTTCGTAAAACAGTTTAAAAGTGGGGTCATGAAACTCACGGTTTAGTAGATATTCAGTACTGTATCAACTCGCGGTTTGTTCAGTCCGCTATCAGTAGTTCCTATAATCAATATTATAATAATATTAATATTTTAACATTATTATAATCTCAATACTAAACTGGGCTGTATAACTAATCTGGGTGTAGCTGGAACGCCCAGAAAGTGGCAATAGGCTTAGGTTGTGATGTTGTTCAATGTCTAATACTTAAAACTGGACTTGGCTCAGATTCCCGTTTTCCCAGCTGGGCCAAGTTGTTCGTTTACGCGTTCAGAAAATAGTTATGGGAAAATAAGCTTGGGTAAATGTATTGGTTAATAAAATGATTAAGTTATAAAGAAAGATCACTTACTGGGGTCCCGGATTAGCCACGGGGCCCATTTCCGTTTATACAGTTTGATTTGAGAAGAAACGCGCACAATCCACCCGGATTGTCCAGGTTTCTCATAGAAAATTTCATTTTTACTTAATTAATCCAAAAATATGATTTTTGATCACTCTTGGTGTTTTGATATTCCCGCAGGTTCGTTAGACGCGAACTTGCCGGTTGTTATAAAAACTGAATTTATTTAATATTCAAATTAGCATAATTAATTAACCGTTAATCATTAAATTATGAAAATTTAGTCACTTATCAATTAAAATATGTAGATTTTTATAAAAATATTTCTGGAATTATTTACTGATTTATTAATTTACAAAAATTCATTTTATCAGCTATATTTCACCTGAAAATCGTCCGTTTACCCCAAACAATTTCCAAAAATTCCACAAAAATTCCTGAATACTCAAATCATGTCCTAAAACAACCTGTATCAATATCAGAATGAAAAATGCTCGTGCGATATTCTTTTCGGCCCAAATTCGGCTGTAAAAATTCACACGAACGCAAATAAACAAAACACCTTTAAACTTCTCCAAATGATCCCAAAACTCACATGTGATCTAAATACATCAAATCTGAGTTCCCAGAAAAATTTCATAATTTTTGAAGTATTGTAGCTATTTGTCCCAAATAAACATCCTACTTTGGTAATAAATTCGCCAAATATTCTCGGATGGTTGAAAAATTACCAAATTTGAACAGGGACTCATTGACATGGTTCCTGATGTCCCTGAAAAATTTCAAGTCCTAAAAATATGCACATCACAACCTTAACCTAAATAGCCCGTAAGCGAGTGTTTCGGCATTACCTTAGCGGGTTTGGCTCGTTTTTGACTTTTTAATCAAGTTTTCAGGTTCTTGTGCTTCTAAGAAAGCTAGGTACAAGTCCTATATCACAAACCAAGCAATATTTCATCAACCTAACAGGCCTTAAGTTAGGGTTTCGGCTAGTGTACAAAAACGAACTTTTGAACCGTAAAAACGTCGTTTCAAACCTTTAATCCGTGTTTATGGCCAAAAAACCTATCAAAACAGGTTCCTTACCATGTGTATGATCAAAAAATGTTTATGGACCATTTTTAGGATTTTTACACGGTTAGGAATGATTTTTAGTAACCAAGACATGTTTTTATGGTATTAAACAAGTTCAAAAGCTACTTATTTAAGCTCTTACCTTAGGTTTTCTTGCTGTTTTTGGCTGGAACAGAGTTTATGTCCAGAGTTTTCAAGAAAATGAGGCCAAAATATCTTGTATCTAGTTTAAATATGAAAGAACCAAAAGGGGGGGGGGGTTTGCTGTTGCGATCGGAGGTCCATGGGCCCACTTTGGGCCCATTTTGGCCCAAGTTTCTGATTTCTCAAGCCCAAACACGAAAAGCCCGGTCCAAATTTAATTCGGGTTTGGTTTTTGGCGTGAAAAACTTATCGGGTGCGTTAAACAGCGCGAAAAGAAGTGTTTTTCGGCTAGTTTTGTGTAAAATTATAAAAACATACTATACGTTTGTAAAAATCAAAAATATTTTCACGGATCGCTTAAAACATTTCAAATAAGTGTTTGGTAAGTCTTTTTCAGCTTAACGGATGATACAATGCTTGGTTTGTAACTATCTTTCGCGTTTAAATCTATAGCGGGCGGTTAAACGAGCATGTTCGTTTAACTTGTTTGCTATCAAACTAAGACCATATTTCTAATATTTTAGCTTGTATAGATCGTATATCAATTATAAATGCCCCCCCGAGATATCTGGGTCAAAACCCGACCCGTTCGGTTAATCGTTCGTTTGTTACGCAAAAGGCGTTTATTTGCTTAATCGGTAATTACGTACTGAGGTGTACCTTGTTTTGGCTCAAATGTCACAAAAAGGGAGTGAAAAAGGCTGATGGAAAGAAGAAGTGGAGTGAATACTCTAGTGATGGAAGCACTTGAAGCTGCAAAAGTGACAAATCATCAAATGGTAAGAAGAAGAAGAAGAAGAAGATGAAGAAGGCCTTAAAGAAGAAAAATGATGAACAACTTCCAAGGATTCCAAAGATGACTCATAAGTTGAAAAAGCATTATGAAAAGATGAGAAAGAACACAAGATATATGACATATGTGATAGATCTGAAGTCAAAAACAGGAATAATCAATCAGGAAGCTACTCATATGATCAAGGACATCCTCCCATTTATCCTGTGTTCTCCAACCATGAGCTTTTTGACATAGGGGATGTAGAGTATGTTCCAATGAGAAGGTATGTTGCTGATTAAGAAGCAAGCTCCTCAAGCACTCCAACTAAACCGAAGAAGATCAAGTTTGTCAAAGGAAAGTACCCTCAAGTGCCTGACATGAACAATCCTATCAAAATGGATTTTAGCAATTCTCTATATCCAAAGACCTCTTTAGGTTTTGACTTTCCAAAGCCCAATGACAGAATCAAGGACAAGCAACTGCTTGAGATATGGGAAGCTATGCTAAAGTATGGTGCAAGAAGTGTTATGCCTATGGACATCACACTGATTCATGTTGGATTGTGGAAGAGACATTTGAAGATCCTGACATTGTCTGTAGATTTGACATGAAAGGATACAAATAGATGTATGAAAGGTAGTTGAATGATGAAAAGAATCCATCTGATGATGAAGATCAAAGACTGAAATTGGAAAAGAGGCTGAAGTCAGTTCTGAAGATTAATGAAGGATCAAAGGCATCAGAAAATCAAAGATGAGACTCGGTGTTCTAAATGGAGATGAAAAATTTCTCCTGAAACAAGGCTTTGAACCAAGGGGATATCAATGGAAGACTAAACAAGAAGTAAACAACTGGAAAGACTATGTGATTGACAAAATTAAAGAAAGCATCAAGTCACCAGTTGAATATAAATCTGATTCTGATGAGTCATGTGAAACAATATATGAAGATCCAGTTTCAACTCCTGTTGAAGCTCAAATTGACATTGACTTACAAACTGACACAGTTTGTAGCTCAGAATGTAACTAATCTTTATGTGTATATGTATGCAGGAACAGTCCTTGAATGGAAATGATATATGGTACATGGAAAGTGGATGTTCCCGGCATATGACCTGTGATAGGGAAGCACTTGTAAATTATGAAAGAAAGTTTGAAGGACCAGTTGCCTTTGGGGAATGATGAGAGTGGAGGAAAAATTGTTGGAAGAGGCACTCTTACAAATGGCAAAGTATCCTTTGAGAATGTGCTGCATGTTGAAGGACTACAATACAAGTTACTCAGAATTTCTCAATTATGTGATAAAGGATACAAGGTCGGATTTGATGATGCACATTGTTTCATCATAAGGCCTGAGTTTGTCATCCCACCAGAAATGATAATGATGTTGGCTCCAAGGAATGGAAACCTCTATGAACTGAGAATGAAAAATGCTGTCTCTAGAGGTGACTCATGCTTTGTATCCAAGGCCACTGAAAATGAAACAAAAATATGGCATAGAAAGTTTTGTCATGTCAATCTCAAAAGCATGAACAAACTTGTGAAAGGAGAGCATGTGATAGGTCTTCCTATCAAGGAATTCAGGCTAGAAGAAAGGTGCTCTTCATGTCTAAAATGAAAACAACATAAATCCTCACATAAGAGCAAACTAATCAACTCAATTGATGAGGTGTTCACTTGGATCTGTTTGGTCCTGTAAGTGTTCCAAGCATTGGGAAAAAGAGATTCTGCCTGGTAATAATTGATGATTTTTCAAGGTTTACATGGGTCTTCTTTATGGGAAGCAAAGATGAGGCTCCAGAGTTAATCAAGACTTATGTACTGAAAATGGAGAATCAGCTTGAGAAGACCGAGAAAGTAATTAGAAGTGACAATGGATCAGAATTCAAGAATGGAATTATGGAAGAATTCTGCACTTCTAAAGGGATCTTTCAATAGTATGGTGCTCCAAGAACCCCTGAGCAGAATGGTGTTGTAGAAAGAAGAAACAGAACATTAATTGAAGCTGCAAGAACCATGATAGCTGATGCAAACTTACTAGTGACTTTCTGGGCAGAAGCTATCAACACTACATGCTATGTGCAAAACAGGGTTCTTTTGAACAAAACTCACAACAAGACTCCATATGAGATAATCTTCAAAAGAAAACCTTATGTGAAGTTCTTGAAGCCTTTTGGTTGTAAATGCTCACTGCTAAATAAAAAAGACTATTTAAACAAGTTTCAATCCAAGTCTTTGGAATGTTTCTTTGTGGGCTATTCATCTCAATCAAAGGCTTACAGATTTTATGTCAAAGAGCACATGGTGGTCATTGAATCCTTAGACATTATCTTTAATGAAAATCACTTTAATAATGTATAAGGACCCAAGTGGCTGTTTGAACTAGAGAAGATGATCAAATCTTTCAAAATTTACAATGAAGATATGGATGACAGCATGTTCAGAACAAGTATTGAAGAGAAAAGGAAGCAAAAACAGATTGATCTGGACAAGCTGTGGTCAACTGTTGCATCAGGAGAGAAAGGATTCAACTTTGAAAGAATTAACAACAGATCAAATGAGATGGATATCAGTGACCAAGAAGCTGTAATTGAAATATCTAATGATGGTCCAAGTGAAATTGAAAGTGATCCAATGCAAAGTCAACAGCAGAGTCAACCTGAAGAAACAGACAGATTTGAAGACAGGTTCCGGTCATTGTTTGACTCATTGCAGATCGGAAACAATGAGGCATCTACTTCAGGAAATGCCTTTAATTCCAACTCTCCTGAAGCTGAAGAAGAACCTTCAAATGAAACTTCTGATGTGAACATGACAAATCTTGAATCAGAAGTAACAGCAAATCAAATTGTTAATACTACCTCTATTGAAAGAAATCATCCTGCAGAAAACATTATTGGTGACTTTCATGAAAGAGTAACAAGAAGTTCTTCTAAAAGGGCAAACATTTGTCTCTGTGCTTATTTTCTGTCTCAAGTTGAGCCAAAGAACATCAATCAAGCCTTGAAAGACAACAGCTGGGTGAAAGCCATGCAGGAGGAGTTAGCTCAATTCAGGGACTTACATGTTTGGGATTTGGTTGACAAACCCAGAAGAAAATATGCAATTGGAACCAAGTGGGTATTCAGGAACAAAAAGGATGAAAGAGGGATAGTCATCAAGAACAAAGCAAGGCTAGCGGCTCTAGGGTGCTTACAAGAAAAGGGAGTGGACTTTGAAGAAGTCTTTTCCCCTGTTGCAAGATTAGAAGCCATCAAAATCTTCTTAGCATATACAACATCCATGAATATTAAAGTCTATCAATTGGATGTCAAGTTTGCATTTTTGAATGGGAAGATTGATGAAGAAGTTTATGTGACTCAACCACCAGGATTTGAAGATCCAATTCATCCAAACAAGGTGTACAAGCTGAGGAAAGCACTGTATGGACTACATCAAGCTCCTAGAGCTTGGTATGATGAGCTATCAAATCAACTTTTGGATAAAGGTTTCTGCCATGGAGCTATTGACAAGACATTGTTCTACAAAAGATGGAAGAAAGACCTACTGCTAGTACAAGTGTATGTGGATGACATCATCTTTGGCTCTACCAATGAAAAAATGTGCAAGGACTTTGAGCTGGTAATGAAGTCAAAATACAAAATGAGTTCAATGGGAGAAATAAACTTCTTCCTTGGACTGCAAGTGTAGCAGAAGATAGATGGCATCTTCATTAATCAATCCAAATATGTTCAAGAAGTTCAAAAAAAATTAAAATGCCAAGACTACAAGACAATGTCCACTCCAATGGACACACATGAGAATATGGTGGCTGATGAAAAGGGGGAGCCTGTTGATCAACATGAGTATAGGGCCAAGATCGGGTCATTATGTATTTAACAGCTTCAAGGCCAGATATCATGTATGCAGTTTGTGTCTGTGCAAGATTTCAAGCAAACCCCAAGGTGTCTCACATGTTAGCTGTGAAGAGAATCTTCAGATACTTGAAAGGAAAACCAGACTTGGGAATCTGGAATCCAAAGAACACCCTTTTGACCTTGCTGCTTTTACTGATAGTGAATATGATGGTTGCAACATGAGCAGGAAGTCTACCTCAGGAGGATGCCAATTCTTAGGGAATAGGCTGGTGTCATGGCAATGCAAGAAGCAAACCACAGTGTCCATCTCAACTGCTGAAGTTGAGTACATTGCTACATCTTCTTGCTGTGCACAGGTTCTATGGATCCAAAACAACTGCTGGATTATGGTCTGAATTTCTTACTCACTCCTATTTACATTGATGACACTGCTGCCATGTTCATAGTTAAAAATCCAGTCCAACATTTAAAAACTAAGCATATAGAAATTAGGCATCATTTCATTAGAGACTACAATGAGAAAGGGCTAATAGAAATGAAAAGTGTAGACACAAATGACAATTTGGCTGATTTATTCAAACCTAGACAAAACCAGGCTTCATTTTCTATTAAAATGTCTAGGAATGATTAATGCTGATGAAGTCTAATTAATGAAATACAAACCTGCTGAATGATCACTTCATGTTTGTTACTCACTGTTTTTGATTGCATGATTAGGTGAGTCACTCAAAGTGACAGTCTGCTAAATGATCACTTCATGTTTGTTTGACTGTGTGACACGTGCTTACTGATTATGTGTTGTGTGTGCTTGCTTATAAACTGATTAAATGATGGTTTAATGATGCTGCGTGTGAGATTACTGATTATCTTTTGCTGTATACATGCATGTATTTCAGTCTGAATATTGAGATGTTTGAATTAGGTTGCTTTGAAATGGTAAATGCAAGATAGACTTGATTCAAATGTAAATGAGTGTGCTTACATGAACAAATCATTCATTCTGGATGAATGTGACTGTGTGATATATGCTTTGAAAGTATGTGAAAAGTTTTTAAGTCGAAACATCTTAAATGAAAAAATTGGTTTTTAAAATCAAACCTGTAATGCATTGTCTTAACAAATGATTTTTGGAATAATTAAATGGTTTTTGACTAAGTAAACTGTTTTTGGTGAACTCATTATGAGAAATGATAAAATTATTCAGTTGCAAGCTTTATAGAAGCTTGAAAAGGTTTTGTGATAGAAATAGTATCCAACCTTTGGGAAATGATTGAAAACTGTTTGATTAATCTAACACATTGATTATAGGCTTAAAAGACCAAAATTCAGTCACTGACATTGTTTGATAACTTTCTATGTTAAGTAGTTGTCCAAGTAATATAAACATAATGAAACTGCTAAGTTTGATGTGGTGATACATTTGAAAATCAAATTTTTTTCTCTTACACATCTCTCCAAATGAAGGGCAGAAAGATAATTATTCAGTCATACACAAGCCTGTTGATGTATTGGTCACCAAAAACTTTTATCTGAATGATTGAGCAGCAAGAAATGTATGCTACTATATAATATATTAAAAAAATGAGGTTATATGAATATGCTACATATGAAAATTATGTATTTATAAAACTATTCAGACTTAAAGGGGCACCAAGGGAATCACAAGGGTGGGGCATTCAAATAAGTTCTAAACACCCTGAATGTAAGGCATGTAAGTTCGGATGTCATGTAAGTCCAACGTTCAACCTTAAAGTCTGCTTTTCAATAAAACTGCTCAATTACACAAAACTATTTTGACCAATGAATCAGGGGGTTGAAGTCAAATTGGGGTGACTTGGAGAAAACTGAATAAGCCTTGAGAAGAGATTAGAGACAAACTAGATCTAAACTGTTGACCATACAAACCTTGGCACTTAATTGAACCCTAAAAATATCACTGAAAACAACGAAAATCATGAAAAGTTCATCTACACTGTCAACCTGAACTAGGTCACAATAATACCAACCATGAAGTGCTGTGAAAGTAATTAAACAGTATGATCCCATGTTGAGATCTTTTCTATAAACTGTTTTGCTTGGAATATTAACTAAAATCTGATCTCTTAGTTCACCTTAAACTAAATCCTTATGTCAACTCCGTGTCTAAAAGATTATTCTTAATGAGTTTTGAAGGTTTAAGCATAAATTTTTGGTGTGTGACAATGTTTGTTAACAATACAGACATGATTTACTTGACAAACTGTGATCTGTTCTGACAAAACTGTTTTTGAGCATGATCTATCTGCTAGATTTGTTCTCTAAGTGTTTCAAGCATGCTTCTGTGCATGATATTGACAAATTGTTGCTCTTCGACCACAATAATATGTAGTGAAATATTTTCTAAGTCATTCGAGTACAGAATTATGTGCTGTGGATTTCTCCAAGTACTTCGAGCACAGACTTTTGTTTCTTCTCATGTGTACGTTTCGAGCACATATTTTGTCTTGATATATTCCTCTAAGTATTTTCGAGCATGTGTATATATCTAGAACATGTTTACTCTTAATGAATTTTTACAAAGTGCTCACAAGCATATATACATATCGGGCACAAGTTGTCTTTTTCGAGCATGTTTGTAGTTCGAGCACAAGCTAAGTCATGATAGATTTTTCTAAGTGTTGTCGAGCATGTGAGTATGCTAGATGTTTAAGCTTGGATTAACGAGCACAAAATTGGAACGATAGATTCTGCTAAGTAGTTCGAGCATTTGCTAGACACTTAGGTTTGACTCTACGAGCATAGGTAGCCATAGAATATTTTTCTAAGTTTGTTCGAGTAGAGTTGATGATTTGGATGTGTTTCGAGTACAATTGAGTGATTGAATATTTTTTCTAGGTACTTCGAGCACATGAGATGTTTGTTATGTTTTCGAGCATAAAGGTTAACTCGAATAGGTTAAGCTGACTGAATATTCTTCTAAGTATTTTCAAGTATGATCTTTTGCAAATGAACATAAATGAATATATGTGTGTGAAAGTTGATGGAAAATTGGTTAAGGCAAATACTCGAGCACAGGTCTATCTCGAACAAACCTGGAATCAACTGATAAATATTCTAAGACTTCTCTCGAGCATACATGGTCTCGAGCACACATTTAAATGAACCGTGTCAGATAACCAAGTTTAAGTCAAACTACAATCGAGCATGCTTGACATAGTACTTTCGAGTATATTGGGAGCCAAATGATTTTGACTGTATGGTCGAGCAAGGGAGGTACATTAAATTTCAAATTCAAATTAAATGACATCTGGCGTGTACTAGGCGACAAATCAATGTTGTACTGCCCAAAATGTTAGGTATATAAGGGGGACTTAGAAAATTTTCCAAACATTTTCCCCTCCCTCTCTCAACCTAAACTCACACTGCCTCCTTGCTCGTGCTTCCCTAGCTGCTTGAAATCGCTCAATTGTGCTTAATTATTGTTTGATAGTAGCCATTAGCTCTGTTTCGACCTTGGTAAGATATCGATTATCGTCATCATATCTCTGAATATCGAAATTAGGGTTTCTATTGAACAACTCACTAACTGTTTGTTTGATTTGTGTAGGTTCGCAAACTACCACGGAACAGGTTACTGAAGACGCTTTTCTTCTTCAAACTCCTTGCCGCTATTGATTCTGCTTATGGGTACTGATTACTTCTTTGTTTTGTAGAAATGATGGCCATGAGGTTCGAACCTAAGCACAACATGTGTGACCTGTTGGAAGTAGACAATGAAAATGGAGAGTTGGAGTTTGTCATTAACTTTCTCAACAACTCCAACCTACGAGTGGCACTGACAGAGAATCCCACCATATACAAAAATCATATCACTGATTTCTGGGGCTCTACTACATATGCAGATGACATAAATGGGAGGAGAATAGAGGCATCAGTGCTGAATCAAGACATTGAAATAACTGAAGCCTCCATAAGAGAAGCCCTGCAACTTAATGACAATCATCAACAGCAGCTTCTCTATTCTACCCTAAGGTTGTTGAGAATCTTCCAAGAGTTGCTCGGTTATCAAGGTGGTATCCATGAGGGTAAATTCCAAAATGGGAGTTTTACATTAACATACAGATTTTTGATACATCATATGATTCAATCCCTATCTCTGAGATGAGAGACATGGACTCTGTTGAGCAGAGAACTTGCTACCATGATCGTGGCAATTTTGTTTAAACAACCATTCAATTTATCAAGATTCATATTTAATGGTCTGGTCACAAATGTTGAGAAGGCAGTCCATCAGAGGTTTCTTATGTATCCAAGATTCCTCCAGATCCTAATCAACCGATCTTTGCACGGCCTGAACTTGGCAGGAGAAATCTTGAGGCTACAAGATCCAAACATTTACAGGAGGTTAAATGGGGGTAAGAAGCCAATTTGATGTGAATGCTGAATGGAATATTCTTCCTTGGTTATTAAATGCGAAGATGGAGGCTATGGAAGTCCTTTCATCACTAGAACAAAGTGAGGATGATGAAGAAGAGGATGAAAGTGATGAAGATGATTCTAATGATAGTGATGATCAGAATGATGATGATGGGGCCAATAATGAACTTGAAGTTACTGCATCGCAGGCAGAACAGGAGATAAATGAGCTTGATGCAGAACAAATTATCAATGAAGCTCACGATGTTGGAGAGTTGGATCATGATGTTGGAATGGATGAACCAATTGTTGAACCAGTGGGTAATGAAGTGGTTATGTTTGTGGGTGCTGAATCAGAAGTTCATATGGCTATTAGTGAACCAGTAGCAGAAGTTGAGGAACCTGCAGTGGGTACTGGTGAAATGGCAACTGTACATATTGATGATGATGCATTTGTTGCTGATGTGGTCCCAACTGTCACAGATACTATCCAAAATATCACACCACTAGATTCCTCGGATCCTGGGGAAGACATACAAGATACATCCTCTCTTGGTTCTGAATCAGCAGATAATACAGTTCCCTCATCCTCTGCCACAACTGAACCAATCTATTCAAGTCCTGAACCCATTCAAGACACTACATTTCCAACACCACCAATCTCTGCAATACAAGATCCAATAATTTCCTCACCACCAATGTCACCACCAAATCTATCTACCAAAGAAACACATGTTCCTACACCACCAACTTCACCTTTACATGAACCTATCCAATCTGAACTCATTCTTACATCACAAGATGTTCAAACTACAACTGTACCTTACACTGTCCATCACCAGAAACTTCTTCCCCTGAACCATTATCTGAACCTGACCTTCAACCTACTCAAGAAACCCCACCTTCAAGCCCAAATGTCTATACCCTCATCAGTGAAAATGCTAAGTTGTAATTTGAAAATATAATGCTAAAGAAGAAGAATGCTTTTCTGGAAAAGAAGAACATGGCCCTACAGCATGCTCTGCAACAAGCCTTACTCAGGATTCAATCCTTGGAGCAAGCTGAAGTTGAGAAGACCTCAGATGCACCAAAACAGAGGGAGAATATTATTGAAGAAGCATATTCTCTAAAGCTTATTAATGAATATTATGATGAGGCCAGTGAGGAAGAGGCTGTAGTGGGAACATCAAATTCCCTATAGATGATAAATGAAGAATATGAAGAAGAGGTTGTAGCAGGAGATGCTGGTGAAGAGTGGGAGACAGTTGATATAGAAGAGACCCCAGAACAGATAGAGAAGAGAAAACAAAAGGGTAAAGGGGTTGCTTTTTCTGAAGAAGATTTACAACCAAAAGCTGCTAAGAGGATAATCTCTGAAGATGATAATACTTGAAAGAAATGAGGTCAATGACCCTGATGTAGTTGAGGTTGAATCTGTCCAGACAGTGATAAGAATGATAAATGAAGACAGGGAGAGAATGACTGTTGTTAAAGAAGAGGAAGAGATTGATCAGGAAGTGTTAGAGACCCTGATTGAAATGAAGAAGAAAGATGAAGAGGAAGAGAGATTGAGAAATATGGCTGATGAGGCTATAGAGGTGGCCATGGAGGAGATGAAAAGAAAACAAGCTGAACAGATTCAATTTGAAGAACCAACTCCAATAGCACAGACTGAAGATGAGCCAAAAGCTGCACAACCTGAGTTTGAGAATGCACCAACAGATCATGATGAGTTTGCATTGGGTCTAATTATTCCAGTACAAAGTTAAAGACAATCTGGAGGACTATCTTTTGGAATGCTTGTAAACCCGGTTGTTTTGAAGATACAAAATGATATTTTGAAAAACCCAGAAAGGCATGATCCAGAAGTTGTGGCTTCTGCCAGAAAGGCTTTGAAAGAAATGCAGTAGAGAAGCAATAAACCACAACCTAAAACTGTATCTGAACCAATTATTGAAGAAATTTTTGATGAAGAACCAATTGTAAAGGCTGCGGATCCAATGGTCACTAAACCAATCGAGATTCAAAGGCCAAAGCCTGAGGCTAGGGAGTCGGTGAAAAGAAAGGAAATATCAGAATTGAGATCCCTAAAACCAAAAGGCAGAATCTATGAGAAAGGTGTATACAAGAAAAACAAAACTGACCAAGGTTGTAGAGGAACCTCAAACAATTCAAACAGAAGAACCTATGATAGAGGCCCTACATAACCTTGAGGATACAATTGAAGTAGAGGAAGAAGCAGACAAAAAGGAGGACATTGCCTATTTGTTAAGTCTTGAATTTGAACAGAGACATATTGATTTAATGTCAAGACAAAATATTGCAGAGGCTGCACAGGGATGGAGGAGCATGGAATCAAGAAGAGCCTTCCTGCTGCAAGCCATACATTCTGCTTCTTATCTAAACAGACAAACCTTTGATACAATTGAAATAATGTACAAAAATGCACTGGTTGATGATACTGCCAATTTTGTAGAGAAGATGAGGAAGGAGAAGGGAGAAAGGGACAAAAGGGAATATGAAGAGATGAAGCAAAAACGAAAAGATGTAATCTTCTTGAAGCTACATGGCTTTGATTTCAACTCTGTCATAGACCTACCTGTGGAGAAGATAAAAACAAAGGTGAAAATGGTCAATGAATCCCACAAAGATGCCAAGTGTACTGCATATTGTTTAAGGTGCTAGGGCATAATGTCTATTGCTAGGGTCTTAGATGAATTAGATATGATTGTATATGGCTAAAAGTGTCAAATGTATAAAGTGTATGTTGATAGCGTATAAGTCACAAACACCGTATAAGTTATGCAGCGTATATCTTATACGCCGTATAACATATACGGGGTTTGTAGTCTTTCATGTTGAGTCCTATAAATAGTGGACTTATGCGTTATTGTGTAGACTTTTGGTCAGTGTTAGAGAGAAAGAGTTGAGAGAGAAAGTAGCCAAACTGTCATATCTTGTAATCTTTCAAGTTATCAATAAATATGAGCTTAATGTTTACTTGATTGTGTTCATTCTCAATGGATTCCGCACATTGAGTTATAGGCGGTAACATCTAGAGATCCTGAGTGTAATATACATCATCATTCCAGGTGGTATCAGAGCTTCATGGCTCGCTACTAGCTTGAGTACTTCAAGTTTTCAAGGTTTTTCTCTCTACATTCAAATTCTTCCGTCAAAAGTTCTCCAAAATTTCACACATTCTTCACTACGTATCCGTGACAAACCCTACCAAAATTCATCAAATTCCTACATCATTTGAACCTTCAAATCATCAAAATGCCAAAACAATGATGTTTACCGTATACGTTGAGGTAGCGCACAAGTTCTTCACATATAACATATACGGCGTATAACTTATACGCCGCATATGTTATAAGGTTAAGAACATATACGTTGACTAGTAGACTTATACGTTGACTTTCCTTGACCACGTAAATATACGTTGACCTTGTTTTCGTACATGTCCGTTGACCAGAAGAGATATACGTTAACTTTGTTTGATCAAAATGGAAAACCTAAGTGCGTTTGTGTTACAACCGACTATCCTACTTCAAAACATTAACTTGGAAAATGAAATGGGAACAGCCAACAAGCCTCCCAAGCTACTCAGAATGGAAGATTATCCATCGTGGGCTGACAAGTTTGAGACGTATGTTCAAGCCTTGAACTAAGAAACATGGACAGATGTGGAGGAAGAGTACATTATCCCTAAGAATGAAAATGGGGAAAATTACCAATTGCCTCAAATTGCAGATTCGGAAAAATCTTTGTTCTTAAAAGAGAAGAAAATGTTAAATCTCTTTAACAAGCCATCAAAGCCGAGATCTTTCAACTATTGCAGCATAATGGTTCTTGTTATTCAAATTGGTATGCATTGTTGAACAAAGATTGTGGAAACCCTGATATGAGAAAGAGTAAAATATCACTGCTCAAGAAAGAATTCGATGTATTTACTCAAGTTAAGGGTGAATCTTTTGCACAGTTGATTGAGAGATACTGCTACCTAGTGAATGAAATGAAGAAGCAGAAGATTGACAAGCCTGAGTATGAATACATTGATAAGCTTGCTGACACATTACCAGAAGAATGGGGTACTTTTATCATGATTCAGCAATCAAACCCCATTGCTTATACCCGTCTAAATCTTGCAAGTTTTATCAAGAAGCTTGAAGCTCATGACCTGGAGCTAAGAAAGAAGCAAAAGATGAAATCAACCGCAGTATCACAAGATGTGGGATTATACTACAAGGGTTCACAATCAAGTTCTTCAAATCCCAAGATTCCCACTGCATTCTGTGATGAACAAACTGGTCAAGCCTTTGCAACTAGTGTACCTGTTACTTCTGCTACTTCACAATATAGTAGTAGTTACTCAGGGACCATTCCCATATCTCAAACTTCTAACACACAAGACCCTGATGTATTAAAGTGCAACATTGCTGTAAATTTGAAGAAAACTGGGTGCCTAACCACTGAAACTGTCAAGGAACATATGGCTTTTCTAGGTTCAGTTCTAGAATCTTATGAATGTTTGGTTGCTGCACGAATTGGCAACTACAATATGAGAAAAGAAAATTATGATCAGATCGACCTAAAAGAGATGGAAATGATTGACATCAGTTGGTGCATGACAAGTGTGATAAGAAGAGCATAAAGATTCAAAGAGATTACTGGAACAAATGTGTTGGATGGATCTAATTCAAAGCTAGGCTTTGACAAGTCTAAAGTGAGATGTTTCAGATGCAAAGAAAATGGACATTTCAAAAGAGAATGTACAAGCAAGAATGTGGAAGATAATACTGCAAATCCATTTGGAAGAGATTATTTGTAACGCCCGTTAATTCCAGTTTCAAGAATTAAAGCTTGTAGAGTTTGTATAATTCTCGGGATTTATCCGACGTTTCTCGGAAGCATTTACATCATCCCGGTACGTCTCATCGCTTAACATTTCTTCCAACTTGCATTATTATTAAATTCCGGGGGCTAGAATGAAAATGTTTTATAATATAACACTAATAAAAAAAACCTACACCCTAGTAGCAGCTGCTTTCCGATCGGCCAAGAGACCAGCCCCCTCCCTTCCTTGCTTCGACTTTTTGATCAATTCCAAGATCCTAGAAGTAGTTCAAGGTATGTACTACAATCCCCAACACTCTTTTTGTTCACCCCTAATCGTTTTGATGCTCAATTTTGCTGAAACTTTTCGTTGGACAGATTTTTGGCCAAGGTGTAATTGACCCACTTCCCGTGGATAAAAATTAGAGTTTCCGGTGTAGAAAGATCCCCAGGAATGGCATTTACATTATATTAAAATTTCGTGGCCATTGGAGGTGTTTAGCTCGGTCAATCGATTTTAGTTCGAAAACTAGGGTTTATCGGGTGTAGAATTGTAAATTGTTGAGTTTGATGCGTTGATCGGTTGGATGACCAACCGAATCAGTTTGCATGGACCTAGAGGAGTCTAAGGGCTATGGGAAAATTAAATTTTTGATTCTCGGGGCTGTTTTGGTTGGTGATTGGTCAATCGAGTCGGTGGTGCGCGAATTTTCGTTTAAATGTTAAATTGAAAGTTGTAAAAAGGAACCGTCAACCCTATCAACTCGGGTGACATAATTATGATGTAAGAAAAGGTTAAGATGGGAATTTGGTCCATTTGGGGCTGATTCGTTTGACAATTGGTTTTAAGATTTATTACGCGCGTATTCGACTCGATTTGATTACTAGCGGGTGAGTTGTGCATCATGGTTAGCCCCGGCCATAATCATAGGGTGGATTTGGTTAGTTGAAAGGTTTTAGGGACTGAGGTAAAGTAATTGGGTTTGTGTTGGGCCTCGGCCCAAAGTATGGGCCTTGGTCCAAGTGTTGGGCCTTGGGCTAAGTTGTTGGGCCTTGGGCCAAAGTATTGGGCCTTGGGCCAAGTTGTTGGGCCTTGGGCCAAAGTGTTGGGCTTGAACGGCCCATTAGGCAAGAGTGTTCTTACGGTCTAGTTTAGTAACGCGTTGTGTATAATTTACAGGCCCTTGCTTGTGATTGTGCACTTAGGGATTTCCTAGCTTGTTGCAGGTGTTCGATTGATTTCAGGTGAGTTCTCGATGCCCCGTTTAACTCTTTTTATGTTTTGGGCTACATGCACACCTAATCGATTTTGCTTGATGAAATGTTTTAAACGATTTTACATAGGCTTGCTAGTATTGGTAGGCCTTGGAATGTTAAAGAATGTATGTATGTATATATATATATATATATATTAGAATGGCCAATATTTGGCAAATGTTGTAGTCGTCTCGACTACTGAATGTTGCGTATGCCTACTTTGTGTTTGCATGCGCCGAATGTTACGTGTTTGGGTTGTACGTTTTCTCGGTCCTGAATGTTATTATTGAATGTTATATATATAGGAATGCACGTATAGAGATGCTCATACGTAAGAATGACTATTTATTGAATGTGGTGACCTAACCGATGTATTTCCGTTTACCGTTTCTAAAACCGTTGGAATGATTATTTAAGACTTTTGTTACTTATTTAAAACTTGAACTCACTCAGCTTAAGCTGACTTTGTGTGCATGTTAGTGTGAGTTTCAGGTTAGGAAGAGGATGCACGAAGCTACTTGGACGGTGAAAGGCATACGGGAGTTGAAGATTTTATTATTAAACATTTATTTTTAAAAGTTTTTATTTAAAGATAATTATGTTGATTTTGGGCAAAATTCCCGGGTTTTGGGAACTCATTTACTTATTTACGTTTTCCGCCGAATTATACTCTGTGATGCTTATTTTAATGAAAAGAATTGTTTTTAAGATTAATTATTTTTATGAGTGTTTCGAATGATTACCAACTGTGGGGTTCCCGGGGTTCGGGGCCTTACAAGTTGGTATCAGAGCCTTGGTTCGAGGGATCCGAGCATCCCCGAATGCTTGGACTCGAACTGTAAGAAAAGAGACCAGTATGCCCACCACGAGTAGCTGCACGCCAAGAAGTAACTTTTAATTATTTAGTCATTTCTTTAAATTTACAAGTTCCCGGTTTGTGATTAACTGTTTAAGTGTTAGATGGAAGGCTAACGAGGTTAGGGGTAGGGTGTGGTTAGGACGGGCGGGTAAAGTAAACGACTAATTACACTTGATCAACGTCATTAGCAGTTTACCCTTACCTTACATGTTCTAATTACCACTTGTACTTGACCATGTTAAAATTCTATCTTTGTAGGGATAAGTCATGGTTAATACTCGAGCTGCTAAGAGAGGTGGTCCTAGTGTTCGCGGCCGTGGTCGTAAGCCACGTGCCGATGCCGAGAGAGAGATTCCTACTCCCCAGCGGGAGGAGACCCCGATTCTTGAGGAGGGGGATAACCCCGCCTTAGATCCTGCTTTGCGCGCGGCTATCACGAATGAGGTTTACCAGGTGCTCCATAGCGCCATTCCTGAGATCGTTGCTGAGGCCATCAGGGCCATGGAGGAGTCACTGGTTGGTAAGGGTTCGGATAGGGGAAGGAAGAGTAAGGAGGTGCAGGTCGAAGAAGAAGAGGAAGTGTATGTGCCGAGTGGGGATGAAGATGAGGTGCGGACTGTTAGTGTATCGACCCGGGGTTGCTCGTATGGTGACTTTAAGAAGTGCGATCCCCTTCCTTCGATGGTACTAAAGACGCTTTGGCAGTGTATCAGTGGGTGAGAGAGATGGAGGCCGTTCTGAGGGTTAGTAAGTGCAAGGGGGATGACATGGTCACTTATGCTACCGCCTCGTTTCGTTCCGAGGCATTATGTTGGTGGGATAACCTGGTGCAGGCTATGGGTGATCGATTGATTAGGAGGATGACATGGGATGGATTGAAGAAGTTGGTTCTCGATCAGTTTTGTCCTCCGCACGAATTGGATAAAATTGAACAGGAATTCTTGACCTTGGAGGCGGGCAGTATGACACATCGGGAATACACCACAAAGTTTAACAAGATGGCTCGCTTATGTCCCAATCTGGTTACCCCTGAGGCAAAAAGGATTAACAAGTATGTGAAGGGCCTCCCGGTGAATATTCGTAGGGGTGTGGTGACCACCGACATGAACTCCTTTCACTCGGTGGTTACCTTGGTAGGTACATTGTATGATCAGAGGGAGAAGTTACCGCCGAACGACGCTAGGAAGACTTGGAACACTAATTCGTATGGCAAGCGGCCTGGGGGAAACAATTTTAGTTCGTCTGGCAAGAGGGTGAAGACTGAAACTCCTGATTTTAGGAGGGATGCGACTTTCAGTAATTGCAAGAAGTGCGGCAAACTACACAAGGGGGAGTGTAAGAGTGGGTCCGGCACCTGTTTTCGTTGCGATAAGGTTGGGCACCCCCATTACGAGTGTCCGACTCTGACTTGTTTCCACTGTAGGGGTTCCGGTCACTTGTCATCAAACTGTCCTACCAGTAAGGTGGGGGGGTCCGGTCAGGGGACTTCCTCAAGAGGGAAGATGGAAGAGAAGCCGAAGGCCAGGGCAAGGGCCTTCAACATCTCCAAGAAGGAAGCGAAAGAGGATGCGGAAGTCGTTTCAGGTACTTTTTCCTTATTTAGCTTTCATTCCACCATTATAATTTCTTGTTCCTTTGAAATCGTATGTGTTAACCGTGTAGCTAAGCAGTAGTATAATATCGTCCCAGGTACTTTCCTACTTGATGAGTTACAGGCTTCAGCTTTATTTGATTCGGGCGCCAGTAGGAGTTTTGTGTCTACCGCTTTCTGTTCCTCGTTGAATAAATCACCCGAGCACGTAGTCGATGTGTTTGAGGTTGAGGTCGCCGTAGGAAAATCCGTGTCCATGTCTAGGGCTATTCAGGGTTGTTCCATCGAGTTGTCTGGGTATAGATTTCCGGTGCGATTGTATTTGATGCCACTTGGTTATTTCAATGTGGTGCTCGGGATGGATTGGCTTGCGAATGTTGATGCTCAGATCATTTGTGGTTAGAAACTCGTTTGTCTAAGGGCCCCGGATGGGACTCAAATTACGGTCCTCGGTGATCAGAATGTTGCGACGCCACATATTATATCCATGCTTAAGGCGGGAAGGTTGATGCAATGGGATTGCGGGGCGTATCTGGCGTATGCTATGAATGTGAATACCGAGGTGGCTACCGTCGGTGATGTTCCTATTGTTCGGGATTTCCCGGATGTATTTCCAGATGATTTGTCAGATGTGCCGCCGGATCGCGAGGTCGAGTTCCAGATAGACCTTGTACCGGGCGCCAAACCTGTTGCCCGAGCTCCCTACCGCCTAGCGCCGAATGAAATGAAGGAACTTATGGCTCAGTTGGAAGACTTGCTCGGTAATGCTTTATTCGACCGAGCATCTCGCCTTGGGGTGCCTCGGTCTTGTTCGTTAAGAAGAAGGACGGTAGCATGCGAATGTGCATTGACTACCGTGAGTTGAATAAGCTCACTGTTAAAAATCGGTACCCGCTCCCGAGGATCGACGACTTATTTGATCAGCTCCAAGGAGCTAGTTGGTTCTCGAAGATCGACCTTAGGTCCGGGTATCATCAGTTGAAGATTCGGGAGGAAGATATTCCTAAGACTGCCTTCCGCACTCGTTATGGACATTATGAATTTCTGGTGATGTCTTTCGGTTTGACCAACGCACCGGCTGCGTTCATGGATCTTAGAACTGGGTGTGTAGACCGATGCTCGATCGTTCTGTTATTGTGTTCATCGACGAAATTCTTGTGTACTCTAAAAGTGAATCCGATCATGCCGGTCATCTCGTGGAAGTGTTGGAGGCTCTGCGGAAGAACAAACTGTATGCGAAATTTTCTAAGTGTTCCTTCTGGTTGCGTGAGGTTCAATTCTTGGGTCATGTTATTAACCCGAGTGGTATTTTGGTTGACCCTGCAAAGGTGGAAGCCGTGAATGAATGGAAGTCTCCTAAGTCTCCATCTGAAATCCGTAGTTTTCTGGGTTTGGCGGGGTATTACCGCCGCTTTATTCCCGACTTTTCGAAAATTGCTTCTTCTCTGACCAGGTTGACTAAGAAGAGTGTTAAGTTCGTTTGGGGTAATGAGCAGGAGGAGGCTTTTCTCGAGTTGAAGAATCGGTTGACGCATGCCCCGATTTTAGCTCTACCTGATGGCACCAACGATCTGGTGGTTTATTATGATGCCTCTTACCAGGGGCTTAGGTGTGTTCTGATGCAGCGAGGTCGAGTCATCGCGTATGCCTTGCGGCAATTAAAGCCTCACGAGGCGAATTATCCTACTCACGATTTGGAGCTTGCGGCCGTTGTGTTTACGCTTAAGTTGTGGCGGCATTATTTGTACGGTGTTCCCTGTGTTATCCATACCGATCATAAGAGTTTAAAGTATTCCTTCGAACAAAAGGAACTGAATATGCGCCAGCATTGATGGTTGGAGTTGATTAAGGATTATGATTTGGAGATTATGTACCACCCAGGTAAGGCTAACGTGGTGGCTAACGCGTTGAGCAGGAAGGAGAGACCGAAGCCGATCCGTGTAAAATCTTAACAGCTCATCCTGAAACCCGATATTTTGAAGCAAATAGCCAGCGTTCAAAATGAGGCTTTGCAGGTGGAATGGATTATGTCAGAACGTGTTTGGGGTCAGAGAAATTGTTGGAAGACGTCGGTGATGGGGTGAAGTATAAGGATGTTCGTTTATGGGTACCGAAGTATGGGGGATTCAGAGATAAAATTTTGGATGAGGCACATAAGTCGCGCTATTCTATTCACCCGGGCGCGACCAAGATGTACCAAGACTTGAAGAAAAATTATTGGTGGCCTGCGATGAAATTTGAGGTGGCTCAGTACGTGAGTAAGTGTTTGACGTGTCTGCAAGTTAAGGCCGAGCATCAGAAGCCGTTTGGAAATACCTGAGTGGAAATGGGAGCATCTTACTATGGATTTCGTGACTAAACTGCCTCGTACTCCTAAGGGTAATTACGACAGCATTTGGGTAATTGTGGATAGACTGACCAAGAGTGCTCACTTCTTGCCAATTCGAGAGACTTTTAATTCTGAGCAGCTGGCCGATGTGTTTATTCGTGAGATCGTCTCTAGGCACGGGGTTCCGGTATCTATTGTTTCGGATAGGGATACGCGTTTCACCTCCAGGTTTTGGAAAAGGTTTCACGAGGAGATGGGCACCAAACTCCTCATCAGTACTGCTTATCTCCCGCAGACGGATGGTCAGTCCGAGAGGACCATTCAGACTCTCGAGGATATGTTGCGGGCTTGTGTTATCGACTTTGGTGGTAGTTGGGACCGTCACTTACCGTTGGTAGAGTTCTCGTATAATAACAGTTATCACGCCATGATTGGGATGCCACCGTTTGAGATGTTGTATGGTAGGAGGTGTAGGACTCCAGTCTGTTGGGGTTCCATTGGTCAGAAGCAGTTGGGTAGTTTGGAGGTGGTCGAGGCTATGACTGAGAAACTCGACAAGATTAAAGCATTTATGAAGGCCGCGCAGGATCGTCAGAAGTCTTATGCAGATAAAGGGCGAAGGCCTATTGTGTTTGAGGCTGGGGATCGGGTTATTTTAAAAGTTTCTCCCTGGAAAGGAATTATTCGATAACGTAAGAGGGGGAAGCTCAGTCCGAGGTTTATTGGCCCGTTCCGTATATTGGCCCGTTCCGTATATTGGCCCGAGTAAGTGAGGTAGCATATAGGCTGGAATTGTCCGAGGAGCTCGCGGGGATTCATCCTACTTTTTACGTGTCCCATCTGAGGAAATGCTTAGCGGATGAAGAGGCCCATGTGCCTCTCGATGATGTTGAACTCGATGGTAAGTTGAACTATGTTGAACAACCGATTGCTATTCTTGACCGTCAGGAGAGGCGTTTGAGGAATACGGTGGTTAGACAGGTGAAGGTGCAGTGGAAACACCGTAGGGGTTCCGAGGCCACTTGGGAGTCCGAAGACGAGATTATGAAGCATTATCCGCAGTTTTTCCTGTCGCATCGGGATTCGGGGACGATTCCCATTGTAAGGGGGGTGGACTTGTAACGCCCGTTAATTCCGGTTTCAAGAATTAAAGCTTGTAGAGTATGTATAATTCTCAGGATTTATCCGACGTTTCTCGGAAGCCTTTACGTCATCCTGGTATGTCTAATCGCTTAACATTTCTTCCAAGTTGCATTATTGTTAAATTCCAAGGGCTAGAATGCAAATGTTTTATAATATAACACTAATAAAAAAAACCTAAACCCTAGTAGCAGCTGCTTTCCGATCGGCCAAGAGACCAGCCCCCCTCCCTTCCTTGCTTCGACTTTTTGATCAAATCCAAGCTCCTAGAAGTAGTTCAAGGTATGTACTACAATCCCCAACACTCTTTTTGTTCACCCCTAATCGTTTTGATGCTCAATTTTGCCGAAACTCTTCGTTTGACAGATTTTCGGCCAAGGTGTAATTGACCCACTTCCCGTGGATAAAAATTAGAGTTTCCGGTGTAGAAAGATCCCCAGGTATGGCATTTACATTATATTAAAATTTCGTGGCCATTGGAGGTGTTTAGGTCGGTCAATCGATTTTAGTTCGAAAACTAGGGTTTATCGGGTGTAGAATTGTAAATTGTTGAGTTTGATGCGTTGATCGGTTGGATGACCAACCGAATCAGTTTGCATTGCCCTAGGGGAGTCTAAGGTCTGTGGGAAAATTAAATTTTTGATACTCGGGGTTGTTTTGGTTGGTGATTGGTCAATCGAGTCTGTAGTGCGCGAATTTTCGTTTTAATGTTAAATTGAAAGTTGTAAAAAGGAACAGTCAACCCTATCAACTCGGGTGACATAATTATGATGTAAGAAAAGGTTAAGATGGGAATTTGGTCCATTTGGGGCTGATTCGTTTGACAATTGGTTTTAAGATTTATTACGCGCGTATTCGACTCGATTTGATTACTAGCGGGTGAGTTGTGCATCATGGTTAGCCCCGGCCATAATCATAGGGTGGATTTGGTTAGTTGAAAGATTTTAGGGACTGAGGTAAAGTAATTGGGTTTGGTTTGGGCCTCGGCCCAAAGTATGGGCCTTGGGCCAAGTGTTGGTCCTTGGGCCAAGTTGTTGGGCCTTAGGCCAAAGTGTTGGGCCTTGGGCCAAGTTGTTGAGCCTTGGGCTAAGTGTTGGGCCTCGGGCCAAGTTGTTGGGCCTTGGGCCAAAGTGTTGGGCTTGAACGGCCCATTAGGCAAGAGTGTTCTTACGATCTAGTTTAGTAACGCGTTGTATATAATTTACAGGCCCTTGCTTGTGATTGTGCACTTAGGGATTTCCTAGCTCGTTGCAAGTGTTCGATTGATTTCAGGTGAGTTCTCGATGCCCCGTTTAACTCTTTTTAAGTTTTTGGCTAGCATGCACACCTAAGCGATTTTGCTTGATGAAATGTTTTAAACGATTTTACATAGGTTTGCTAGTATTGGTAGGCCTTGGAATGTTAAAGAATGTATGTATGTATATATATGTCTATATATATATGTATATATATATATATTAGAATGGCCAATATTTGGCGAATGTTGTAGTCGTCTCGACTACTGAATGTTGCGTATGCCTACTTTGTGTTTGCATGCGTCGAATGTTACGTGTTTGGGTTGTACGTTTTCTCGGCCATGAATGTTATTATTGAATTATATATGTATATATATATATATATTGATATATATAGGAATGCAGGTATAGAGATGCTCATACGTAAGAATGACTATTTATTGAATGTGGTGACCTAACCGATGTATTTCCGTTTACCGTTTTTAAAACCGTTGGAATGATTATTTAAGACTTTTGTTACTTATTTAAAACTTGAATTCACTCAGCTTAAGCTGACTTTGTGTGCATGTTAGTGTTAGTTTCAGGTTAGGAAGAGGATGCACGAAGCTACTTGGATGGTGAAAGGCATACGGGAATTGAAGATTTTATTATTAAACATTTATTTTTAAAAGTTTTTATTTAAAGATAATTATGTTGATTTTGGGCAAAATTCCCGGGTTTTAGGAACTCATTTACTTATTTACGTTTTCCGTTGAATTATACTCTGTGATGCTTATTTTAATGAAAAGAATTGTTTTTAAGATTAATTATTTTTATGAGTGTTTCGAATGATTACCAACTGTGGGGTTCCCGGGGTTCGGGGCCTTACATTATTATAAGCAAGCAATTTATCACCATCCTTCTCAAAATGAGGCTGATTCAATCAAAGGCAAGAAGCCAGTGGCCTCTACTTCACAGCAAAAGGCAGCTACTGCACAGATGGATGAGGGGTTCAAATGGAACTCGGTATTTCAAGCTAATGTAGCAAAAGTGATTGAGGAATGTGAACAGGTTGAGAAGGTTGAAGAAATCAAGCCGGTTGAGGACATGGTTGAGAAACAGTTGGTGAATGATGACCAAGAGGGTGAAAAGATTAATCAAGAGGTTGATCAAAAAATTGATCAAGAGGCTGATCAAGATGATTCTGATGACAATCTTCCAAGAACCCACGACAAAATTCATAAAGTTCCTGCTGATTATCTTACCTCATTATTTCCACATGATATAATTAAAAGTTTTGCAGGTTGGCTTAATGGCGAGGAAGTGCTAAACGGTAATATAGATTTTGGTGAGGAAGAATTGTAGAAGTCAAGGAATCAAGTAAGATTGAAGATTCAGAGGAAAAGTTGGTTGATGGAATTGTTGAAGATGTAACTGATAAAGATTCAGAAATTTCAAGTAAGGAACCAACCGATCAAGCATTCATTGCAAATGAGGTAATTCTAAACTCATATGTTTGTGAAAAATGTGAATTGCCTTGTGATGAATGTGACTTTAAGACTCTTGAAAATAAAGAGTTGAAAAGACACTATGACAAAGCATTGTTTAATCTGAATGTTGTTAATGAGGCATATTTGAAACTTCAATCGTGTGAAAAGAATTTATGGGAAAGAATTTTACAAGATCAGAAACCATTTCAATGTTAAAACACACGGTTGAAGACAAACAAATTGCCATCAACAAACACATAGACGAAAATGCAGCACTCAAACTTGAGCTTCAAACACTCAAGATTGAGACTGAAAGGGTTAATTTGAAATTAGTGAACTATGCTGCATCGTCATATGTTCTTGATCACATTATTCCAAAACAATCAACAAAATATAAGGATAATGAGACTGAGAACATAAAAGAGGATTATCATGTTGTGCCTCCACCTACGTGGAATGCTTATATTCCTAAGAAACCAAAAGGTTTCAAAAAGGCACTGAATGTGGAACTCAACACTCCACATCATGATAACTCAAAAGTCTGCTGTTGAGGTTTGTGTTAAGTCTGAAAAGAATGAAAAAGAAAGTTCTGGATGTGATATGTCAACTGGAGTGAAAATGGTAGAATCAGTGTTGACTGAGGAAGCGGTTAAGAATCATGGGTTGGGTAAGGAATCAAAATGATTTGCAAAAACAAGTTTTTATAACAAGCAATCTCATTGATTTAAACCACTTCAAGAGAACAAGATTATGTTTGTACATGGTAAGACATCTGAATCTGAGAAAGAAGATGTCTTTAGAAATCAATCGAATAAAGAGTTTTATCGGTTGAAGGCAGAACGTGATCAGGTTGAAACAACATCTCAAATCAATAAGTTCATTGATAGGAGATGTTTTAATTGCAATGAAATCGGGCACGTGTTTTATGCATGTCCCAATCGATACAAACATGATCACATTCCGCCTGGAAAGACTGTTAGCAAGAAACCTGGCCTAGGTTATGTGAGTGAGAAGAAACAAATGAGTGTTCCTGAAATTGTAAAAATCTTAAGACGAGATGAGCCAGTTAGAATTGATGTTGAAAAGGTTGTTAAAAATGATGTTTTAAAATCAAAACTTTCAAAACTAATTCAAACATCGTTTTACAACAAAAGGCAAGCCACAAGTCAAAACTGGGTGGCAAAAACTGTCAAAACCCCAGAGGTTGAGTCACATGTAACAAGTGAAGATTCATTCTCGTTTGATTCAAATAATGATGAAAGTAGGTTGTCATATAAGAAATTCAAACAACCCAAGACCAAGAAGGATTGGGTTTCCTTGTTTCACTAAAACTGTTAACTGTATGTGCAGGAGCTTCCACGATTCTCATTGGATAATGGATAGTGGAGCCTCTAGGCACATGACGAGTACTCTCCATCTTCTTAAAGACGACGTGAACTACATATCAGAATTGGAGAATAATTTGCTTAGCATATCACAAATCTGTGACAAACACTTTTCTACACATTTCACTGATCGATAGTGTTTGATTTTGAAACTGGGTTTCAAAATACCTGAAGAGTGGATCATTATGCGTGCTCCTCGAGAGAATGATCTTTATGTCATGAACATGAGCAATGCATCAACTTCTTCGGGGTCTCCTCAATGTTTCATCTTAAGAGCATCTGAACGGAAATCAATTTTGTGGCATCGAAGGATGGGACATATAAGTGTGAGAAAGATGAATCATCTGGTTCATAAAAACTTGGTTGAAGGAGTGAATTTAAGAAATTTTCAGTTAAGCGAAGAATGTTTGGACTGTAAGAAGGAAAAACAAACAAAGAAACCTCATCCAAGGAAAATTGTCAACACCATCAACTTACCTTTCGAACGTCTTCATATGGATCTATTTGGTCCAGTGAATGTCAAAAGTATCACAGGAGAGCTTTATTGTCTTGTGGTTACTGATGATTACTCGAGATTTTCGTGGGTAATGTTTTTGGAATCAAAAGATGAGACATATGATTCACTCATGATCTTATTCAAGAAGCTGGAGAATTTGTATAATCTATCAATTCGGTGACTAAGAAGTGACAATGGGACGGAGTTCAAGAACAACAAGATGCTTGAGTACTGTAATGACCGAGGGATTCTTCACGAATTCAGTGCTGCGTAAACTCCACAACAAAATGGGGTTGCTGAACGAAAGAATAGAACCTTGATTGAAACAGCTCGATCCATGCTTTCAGATTCAAAATTACTAGTTAAATTTAGGTCAGAAGCAGTGGCAGCAGCTTGTTATACACTCAACCGGGTGCTTACATTAAATAAATTTGGCAAGACGTGTTTTGAGCTACTTAATCGTCGAAAACCTAATTTGAAGTGGCTTGAACCGTTTGGATCAATGTGTACTGTTCTTGATCCTAATGGCAAATTTGGTCCAAAATCTGTTGAAGGTTTCTTCGTGGGGTATGCTCATCCACTTAGACTTGTATATATTCCTAGCCTCCACAAGATTGTGCAAGTCCAAAATGTCGATTGTCTAAGGTATACTCCTACTATTCAACGACCGGGGGATTCACGGCTATTTGATTATGAGAGCCTTTGGGAGAGTTTCAAAATCCCCGAGGAAGATTTTTCCGAAAAAACTTTGACGATTATTTACAATCAACAATTATCAGAAAATCAAGTGACTATACCTGAAGAACCTGTGTCTGTTCCTCAAAACGTACCTGACCATGTTCAATATGATGATGTTCCAGAATCTAATCATGTTTTTGATGATGATGGTGAATCAGATGAGGAGACTATCGAAGCCATTTCTCCATCCACTAGTAATGATGAAGAGAATGTGACTAATCTCCAAACTGAAGTGTCAGTTTCTATAGAGGTGGTGCCGAGAACATTATCCTACCATCCCGAAGATAATATAATAGGGTGTCAGTTCTTCGGCAAGCGACTTGTCACCAGGCAATGCAAGAAACAGACCATGGTTTCGTTTTCTACCTGTGAAGCTGAGTACGTAGCTGCCTCCAGTTGCTGCTCTCAGGTTCTTTGGATACAACAACAGATGCGGAACTACGGTTTGAATTTTCTTACTACCCCTATCTTCGTAGATAATAATGCAACTATTTCCATAACTAAAAATTCGGTAAACCACTCTAAAATTAAGCATATAGAAATACGGTATCACTTCATTCATGATTGTTACGAAAAGAAGTTGATTACTGTAGATAAAATTCACACCGATGAACAAAAAGGCAGATCTTTTCACCAAAGCTTTTGATAAGTCAAGATTTCATTACTTATTTCAAGTAAACGGTTTAAAAGTTTTGGAAAGTGTTAAAAGGAGGGTTGCGAGATAGTCGATGGGTCGGATACTTTGTGATCCTGAACATCATAATCAAATTTTCTTTTGTAAATAATTTTTTATATAGTTTTTGATTTTAGGGGGAGAAAATTTCAGAGAAAAACCAAAAACATTGAAATATTATAAAAAGCCAAAAATAGTAAAAATTCAAAAATGTCAAAAACATTAAAAAATGTTCCTCCTCTGAAAATGAGTTTTTGAAGCAAAAAGGGAAGATGATAGTACATTGATCATCTGGTCCCAAATCTAGTAAAAAGTAGGCATAAAAAGGCTGTGTGCTTAATTGTATTAGTGCATTGGTAGGCCTTTAAAACAAACAAGTAGAGAAAATTAAGTGATATAAACTTAAAATTGCCAAATTGATGGGGTGTTAGTTTCTAACAAAAGTCTTGGTAATGATGGCAGAAATGTAATAGCTGGTCATACTCAATCCTTTTAGTCAGAATGATTGTTTAAATTTGATAAAAACATAGCTATCAGTAAGTGGTTAACGCTTCAATGATGTATGGTTTTATGGCCTTAAATCCTGTATTGATGGGACGCTTTAAGGTTCCTGGATCCATCGGGTCTTTATGCGGTTTATCATCTGGGTATTCATTTTGATGAATATTTGAACAAGCTTTAAAAAGCAATCCCGTAGATTAAGCTGCTTTATAAGTCATTAAACTTGATTGCACAAGTACTTATGTACTAAACTCATTATTGGCTTGATCAAAATCCGTTATTAGACACACGTTGTCCCCTTGCTCGCGTCTTATTACCATTAAGAAACGGACCACAAGGGACACAACGTTTGCAAGCCGACAGATGAAATCGTGCATACTCATCCATGGTAAAGGACCTTAGGGTATTGCTTGATAACAGGGCTATGTCTTGTAGTGGGGATTATTTGCTGATTTGCTTAAACTAAAAGTCTTCTTATCTTCTGATTCTATGGTTTAAGTCAAGCTGGGTGACTATGTAAAAATCAAATTAAGCCTGAATCAAGATTAGAGCTGATAATTCCTGATATCTTGTGCTTAATTGAACCAATTAAATGTATCACAGAAATTCCTGAATCATTTGTTTAAAAGGTTTAGGTGGACAACAATACCAATGACTGACTTAACACTAGTCATAATAAACGCTAAAAATAAAACTTTGATGGAAGGGCAATTTGGTCAATATGATTCTCTGCTCAAACTCTCAAAAATATGTGATTTTTGTATTGATTTGTTAATTGTCATTTGATATTTTTTTCTATTGATAAACCAAAAAGATTTTCTTTCTGATTTAGTTTTCGACTCTTGATGTGCGGGTGAACTATCTCTCTGGTTGTTTTCATGAGACAACAAATCTTGATTTTCTTTTACCAAATCAAAATCAAAAAATCAAAAACGTTTATCTATTTTATTCAAGGTCATTAATTTGGACTTGGTAAGATAGTGATTTTTTTTAAAACTGAGCTTGTTTAAGTTATTCTAATAATATACAAGGACATTAATTTGTACATGGGACATTACATTGGCGTGAATTGAACAAAATGACTAATTGAAGCAAGAGATTATGCAACGCATAAGTTGGGAAACTTATACGGCGTATAAGTTATACGCCGCCTAAGTCTGTCAAATTATACGCCGCATAAGTCTAAGTATTTATTGAAGACGGCGCATATGATACTTATACGCTTGAACTTGCTTGAAATTCTCTCTATCTTGATTCACTGCTTCTCATAATCTTTTGCTGATATTGTGGATATTTGTTTTGCTGATTTGCACAACAATCCAAATCATAAAGGTGAGATAATGTTTCCAGATCTAAGGGTGAACAGTACCATTGTCATGTATATGTCAAATTGATCTGAATAATCCATGGTTTGATGCAAATTTATGTTCAGTTCATCCTAGATTGATATTCCGAGTGTTGTGTTAACACTTAATTGGATTCACATGGACTGATAGTGTTAGATCTAAAATATGAGACATATCCGTTCATAGTTTCTGAGTTTGGACTACTTAAAACTTCATAATCAATCAAATTGAACTCAAAATTGTAATAAACAAATATTATCGATGTCCGTGGGATCATTTGATTGTCCATATTAGTTACAGATCTTGAGTTTGAGATTTTTAGTCTTAAGCTAGACTTATACGCCGTATAAGTTGTAGACTTATACTCCGTATAAGTTATACGTTGACCAAAAGTCAATAAACATACTTATACGCTGTTCTGACTTATACGTTAAATTTAACATATACGTTGGATTTGACTTATATGTTAAATCTAACTTATACGTTGAATTTAACATATACGTTGGATTGACTAACATGCTGAGACTAACTTATACGCTAATAGGACTTATACGTTAGTTTAGACTTATACGTAGATAAGAACTTATACGCTAACAGGACTTATACGTTGAAACAAACATATACGCTGTATGAATCCAATATTAACATGTGTACTTGTTTGATTTTGAAGATGGTTAAGAAAGCTAAGATTACTGATCCAAAGCACAACATATGCGCTTATTTGAATGAAGAGGATCCCAAAGCTGCAAAGTTTAAAGTAATCATGCCATTCTTAAAGAGATCCAGAATATACAAGGCCATTACACATTCAGTGGATCTGTATGAGAGTATTGTGACTGAATTCTGGAGTACTGCTAAGGTTTTTGGTACAGATATTCATTTTACTGTTCAAAGACAGAAGATTGTCATGAATGAAGCCCTGATTAGGAAAGTCTTGGAGTTCGGAGATGAATCGACAGATCCAGTTGATTTGGATGAAAGAATGGTGAAAGGGTGTATGCTTAGAATGGGTTACAGAGACACATTGAACATATTAGCGTTGAGGAAGACTGCACTGCCAAGGCCATTAAAGTATCTCGTTCATATTATGGTACATTGCCTTGGACATCGGAAAGGTAGTTACAAGGAGATCTTGGATTACCAGATGAGTATGATGGCTGCTTTGTGTTTGAACCTAAAGTACAATTTCTCCCGTATGATTTTGGACAATATGAAAATGAATTTCGAAGAGTAACAGTGGTTGCAGTATCCAAGATTTGTTCAGATGTTTGTTAAAGAAGTATTTCCAAAAGTCAAAAAGGAGGGACCAAAGATATTTTTGGATCATGTCACAGGCAATAATCTGTCAAAGCTTGCTACTTATAGAAGATCAAAGAAGCTGATATTCCAAAGTTCAGAGGGTTATTTGGACATCTTAAGAATCCTGATTATGTTAGACCGTCTGATAATAAATGGAGGAATGATGATAGTGACTCTGACAGGGCTAAAAAAGAAAGATTAATTTTATAGTTTAAACCGGTAGGCAAGCGGTTTATCAAGATTGAGACTGATTTTGAAGGAGAGTCTGATACTCCTAAAAAGAAAAAGCGAAAGATTTTGAAGAAGGAAGTCATAACACAGTGACTGAGGATGAAGTATACTCAGCTACATCTGAAAAAGATTCGGAGGAAACAGAATCTGATTCAGAAGGTAGGAGGATGAGATTAGCCAATCCTAGGGCTAAGTTTGAGAAACGTGCTGAGAGTTCGAAGAAACGTAAGTCTACAGATAAACAAGATGAGACATATGTTCCAAAAGTTGCTGTTGAAAAGCCTGTGAAGCCAAAGGTAGTTTGTATTAAGAAGAAATCTAAGCGGGATGCATTTCCAAAGTTGAAACTGATTGATGAACCGGATGTTGAAGAACCGGAGGTTATAGCAACTCCTATCAATCCAAAGTTTGTTGTGGAGGAACCGTTGTCGACTTGGGCAGAGATAACAATGTATTGAAGACACCGGTGGTGGAACCATCTCCACAAGATCAAATTCCACATGTTTCAAAAAAACCAGCTGAAAAAGTTCCTGACTTTAGCTTACCGTCTCTTGATGCTAGTTGTTTTGGAGATTTTCCCACATTCAGAGACCATGATTCTTTAAAGGCTACTGTTACTGAACAAGGAATTAAAATTGATAGTCTGGTGATTGAAAATGAAAGGCTGTGAAAAGAAAATGCTGAACAAAGGAAAATGAGTAAGAATGGTGAATTAAGGCGGAAACAACAAGATGAGCTGTTAAATCTTCATATGAAATATTTTGCTGTGTTGGAAGCAAAATTAGGTATTGATTTAAGAGAAGAGGTTGAAAAGTTGGATGAAACAGTTTTTACAAAGGTGTATAGTGGTGAAGCTTTGATGGATGAGATCGAATTCAAAATGCAATACGATCAAGATCGAGTTGAGGCCAAGGGCAAAGAAAAGGATGATGAGCTAACAATACATGTCGATATACCTGAAGTTGGAGGATCATCTTCTGCATTTGCACATAAACCAGAGCAAATAGTTTAGCCTGTATTGGAACAAATCATTGTTGAGCCAGTTTTTGAGCAGAGGGTTGAGCAAGTGAATGAACAGGTAATACCAACTGTAGAGCCAGAGGATAAGGAGGAAGATGAAGAATTATTAGATTATGGAGATTCTCCGTCTCATGATGATCATGATGATGATAATCAAGATGATCCAAGTGCTGGTGGTGGGTTGGGTGTTTTAGTTGGATCTGATACCAGTGCAAGTGCTAAATGAATTGTTGAACCATTAATTGAAAGAGAACCTACTCAAGAATCTACTCAAGCTGGTGGTAATGTTGATGAGCTTGAGATACTTGATGTTGATCCGATAGCTTATATATCTCCTGTGAGATTTACCGCTACTAGAGAGGAGTTGGAGGAGGGTGATATCGAGATGACACGAGCTGATCTAGCTAGAATGCTAAACATTACTGAATAAGAGTTTGATTTTGATTTTGAAAAGGATCTGGGAACAGTAGATGACAATATTCTGGTAAATGAGCATATTGTTGAGGAGGAACTGGATAAAGAGCAAGTGAATCATGTAAATGCTGCTGATCATGTATTTCTAGAGTTTTACAAAGATTTTGATGAAGAAATTGACATGATAAGTCAGTAATTTGATGATCAAGGAAATCCTATACCTTCTAAAAGCAAGTCTACTGAAGAAGCCGAGGTGAATAGTCAGGAGCAGGAGGACTGGTTTGAAAGAAGGAAAATTGAACCAAAACGTATATACTTGAATCCGGTCAAGTATTACAAAAACGGAAAAGAAGCTAAGCTTGAAAAGGTTGTAAGTATTGCATATCTGCCAAAGATTAGAAAGATTGCTATTACAAGAACCTTTGGGGTACAATACTTTGAAAGCTTATGTGAATTGAAGTCTCTACCATGGATGGACGTGGTGGACATAGTTGAAAAGGAGTTATTAAATTATCCTAAACGTGGACCGGTGAAGGAGATATGGGATTTTATTAAACGTCAAGCTAAATGCAGATTCAGAAGCTTGACTCCTCAAGCTTCATATCTTCACGTATCAAAAGTAAAGAAGATCCTGAAACGGATGACTTTGTGAAGACGTGGAGGTATAAACAACCAGAAACTCTGAAGGTGATTCCTATGTACCCAATGGAGCAAGACTTTCATGTGTATTTTTGTTGGTGGTACTATGATGAAAAGCGGGGAGAAGCTTAAATTGTGTTAAACCGAGATGAAGTATGGGATGTTGTAGATGTGATGGATCCTATGTGTTTGGTTAACTGCTCGGAAAAGGACATAGAGACGCTGCATAAGTGCAAGATTCAAGTTTCACGTGATAAGTATCATGCGTCTGCTATGCAATAACAGAAGGTGATTAAGATCTGTTATAAGTATAAGATTCACTCTGGAGAGGTTTGGAAGAGTAAATGGTTTGACTTCAGTGAAGAGGAAGAGCAGAAGGAGAAAGAGAGAGAGGAGGAGATAAAAGAGAAGATGAAGATTGCTACATTGAAAAGATTCCAATATAAAGGTGTTGGAGTATCGATTCCCACTAATCAGAAGCCCTCAACTAAACGTTCACGGGAGGATATGAGGTAGGAGTATCGAGAAAAAGTGTTTGGAATGAAGGATTGAAGATTGAAGACCTAGCAACATCCAAGGGGGAGTTTGTTAGTTCATAATGACTATTGCTAGGGTCTTAAATGAATTAGATATGATTGTATAGGGCTAAAAGTGTCAAATGTATAAAGTGTATGTTGATAGCGCATAAGTCACAAACACCGCATAAGTTATGCTGTGTATATCTTATACGTTGTATAACATATATGGGGTTTGTAGTCTTTCATGTTGAGTCCTATAAATAGTCGACTTATGCGTTATTGTGTTGACTTTTGGTCAGTGTTAGAGAGAAAGAGTAGAGAGAGAAAATAGCCAAAGTGATATATTTTGTAATCTTTCAAGTTATCAATGAATATGAGCTTAATGTTTACTTGATTGTTTTCATTATCAATGGATTCCGCACATTGAGTCATAGGTGGTAATATCAAGAGATCCTGAGTGTAATCTACATCATCATTCCAAGTCATTTCATATGGGAGAGGAAATTGAAGATGTAAATGCAAAAGGATATGGAAGAGGCTGAAAAAAGACAGGCAGAAGTGGTGGAATGGTTTAATGATCCCGGAAGAGTGCAGACATTGAAACATATTGTAATGGGAAAGGGGATGACTGAAGCTGAGTTTGATAGCATGCCTCATGATCAATTACTTGACATATATCATAGAGAGCAAAGGCTATTTCTACAAAAAAAAAGAGAAGTATTAGCTGCAAAGTTGAGAAAACAAGAAGAAGAAAGAGCCGAAATGATAAGCATTATGCACAAAAGAGGTGCAAACATGCAAAAATTGGTGGTACAAATTGATGAAATAATAAAATAATGGTTTGAAGAGTCTAAGAGGGAAAATGCGAAGAAAAATCCTCCTACAAGGTCTGGTAGACTTGTAGTCAGATCAGAGACTGTGAGGCCTGTTGCTCCACCAAGAGACTTGAATTTGCCCACACATCTCTACTTTGATAAACGATCAAGGACCTTGAGGGTAATCACTGAAGATGGTGAAGAGACTCTCATCATTTTCAGAGATGACTTTAGGAATTTTCAAGAGAACAACTGCAGAGGATGGCTCAGCTGGACTTACTTAATAATCAACAAAGGAATCAATTTGCTCGTCAACATAGGAATGACCTGTCAAAATTCTTAAAAGAACAATCTGAAAAGGGTTTGCCATTCCTCAAGCAGAAACGAAGAGAGACAATGCATACAGATGCAGAAAGGGAGAGGAGAAGGAAGAGAAAAGGTGAAGTACACTTAGCTGAACTTTCCCTACGGGAAACAAAGAAGAAAGAAACCCAAAAGGCAAGCAATTCTAGCATAAAAAGAAGAAGTTTAAAGGAATGCTTGGCCATGAGAAGGGAGATGAATGAGCCAAACTCACAAGTTCAACAAAATGGAAAAATTGCTTATCTCACCTACAACAAAAAGAATGACTCTGTATCCATGAGAAACTCATTAGGGGGAACTATTGCTGTGGTGGAGTATGATGGAGACTTACAATTCATACACATCCAAGATCTAGAAGACATTATCAATGTAGAATTTCCTTTTGATTCTGATGATGGTGTGGAGCTTGAAATGTTTAAACAAAGGGCTGCTGCAGACATGCTAAGAAAGGAAAAAGAGGATGAGAGGAGGCATGGAAGGAGATAGCAAAGATGGAAGCTAAAGGACTATTCATTCGCATCTTGCTTATCTTTTGTATTTTTTTTGTTAATTGTATTTTTGATTTTTGACATGTAATCTAGATTTGATGTGTAATGCCCAAGTGGTAGAATTCCCTTATGTAATGTAGTGACTTTTGCTTAAATTGACTATCTGTGAAATTGATAAATTTGTAACTATATGCAGGTATGTTTTGGTGCATCTGAGCTTGTTCCAATCTAGGGGGTTGATTGTTGAGTCGGATATTCGCAAAGGAAGACTGGAATCTTCTCAACCTCCTCAATAAATCGGCTAAGTATGAACTACGAGCAAGCTTGGATCATCGAGCATGGTTTACTACCTCGAGCATGGTCTTCCAGAGCTATTTCAGTGAATTCTTCTAAGTATTGAAGGCTTCAAGCAAGCTACGCTTCTCCGAGCAAGAGTGTTCTTCTGTCGAGTACGGATTGCCAATTGAGCAAATGACTTGATCATTCAGGTTTTAGCCAAGTGATCAGAGCACAAGTGATCCAAGCACATTGGTGTCGAGCATGAATGCAATAAGAAGATGCCATATGTTCTAAGTATAGACTTCGAGCATGGTTCAGTCCCGAGCAAGCTTTACATCCGAGTATGCTGAAGATTGTTCAATAAGTCACAAGGTAGGATTGAAGACATCAAGAAGAATATGCTTGCTCGATGGACAAATTCAAGCAAAGCAAGGATTGGTCAAGAAGAATGAAGCATGCTAGAGGAGAATATTTTCTATCAGAAAATATTCTAAGTAAAGTGTGCTCGAAGACTCTCATTGAGAATACAGTGCATATCGAGAATGCTCGAGCAAAATATATCATGTTCAAAGATTCTGACTCTTGTATTTATTTTGTCACTTATTATGTAATGATTAAGGGATTCTAGAAGGAATGTCAGGGCCTATAAATAGGGTCCTAGGTTACCATTTAGGGCAAGTGTGGCAAGTGCGTGGATAGGCACAAAATACGAGAGCACAAACATTCCAAGGAATATTATCTTTGTCTCCTCGTACCGTCGCCGCCTTCACGAAACCACTAGAAATTCCTTTCACTGTTACATTAAAGGATACATTCAATGAAGTGAATCTTTGTCTTTGTTATTGTTCTTACTGATTATCGATTGTTGTTTCGTTTATATATTTATCTCACATCTTCGCTCCCATCCGTTGAATATCTTGATTCCGCCAGGATATTCAATAGGCCTTTGGGTTATTAGATCTGTGTGTTCTTGTCAACCTACTAAGGTTTGCACCAGATCTACGGTCCTGATAAACTTAACTGAGGAGAGTGACAGTTCAGAATCGATGACAAATTCTGATAACTCATCAACTGAACCAACTGAATCTTTCGCTTGCATGGAAAAGATCTAGGAGGTTCGTAATAACTCTTCATTTAACTTATACATGAATGAGTCACACGAAACGATAACTACCCAAGTCGTTACCGAGTGTGAGAGTTATGGTGAACTTAAGTGTAAACTTGAGTCTGCTTTACAACAAAATACTCTACTTGTGAACGAGCTTTCCATGATGAAAGATTGCTTTAGACAAAACCGACAATTCAAGAACCTATTCATATCAAAAGCAATTCAGCCTTTACTGAAAATGAACTAGATTGTTCTATTGAGGAATTAAACGAACCGGAAATGATTGTGAAAAACGATAATATTCCTTCTGACAATCATATTCTGTGTGAACCGGAGGAATTCAAACAAGCCGTTTATGGTTCGAAATCCTCGGGTAATTCCTTGAACAAACCTAAAGTATCATTTAAAGTAAAGAAATCAGACAAACCCAAAGTGTCTGATGAGGATTTGATGAGATTCATTAATCCTCAAAATGAATCTACCAAAGGCAAAGTTATTAAATTAAAGGGTCTATCAAAAATGTTTTCGGATAAAGAAGTTCCCTTGAATCTTCTTAAACCCGAAATGATCGAGAGTGTCTTTAATGATGACACACCAAAAGTTATCAAACTTGAACAAGAATTTCTGAAATCTAAATCAACTAATGTTCAAGTGAAACCAAATATAATTGATTTTGAACCGATAAAATTTGTAAAATCATCAGGATTGGGGAATTATTCGAATACTACCAATCTTGAATTTTATAAAAACAAGAAGGTATTAAATGGTAAGGTTTCAAATCTGGTAACTGTTGAGAATCCAAAGATTGATGTTCATCACCCAAAGCCTGAAAACAAGACTTATGTTTCACCACATAAACTTTTAGATACACGTTTGTGTTTAAAACGTGGTGAAACCGGTCATGTAGCAAAGAAATGCAAAGGTAAGGTTTACAACAACAATTCAACAACTAAAATGTACACTTCAGTTGTTGATATGACACGCCAATCTAAGGAAACTCAAGTTGATGACTCATTTATAATGTATTCAAACATCAACCCGAGGAAAGTTGTTTGGGTTAATGCTCCTAAAGTATCAAACAAATTCGTTGACTTTGTTCAACCTATTTGCAAAAATACTGATTCAGGAGTAATTTGTGATGGTTACTTAAAGAAAAAGATCAAGAAACCAGTCATTTATTCTCAAGTGCCGAATTCAAGTGTTAAATTAAATTTATCTCTGAAATTCTCAAAAGGAGAGCCCAAGACTGAGGCTTGGGCTGCCTTTTTGAACTAATCATTTTACTTTTTGTGCAGAGTTCATCCAAGTCTATATTAGGAGACAAGTGGATATTAGACAGTGGATGTTCTCGACATATTACCGGTAACATCAATCTTCTCAATAATGTCAAGGATATTCAAGGAGGGTATGTTGTGTTTGCGGGTAATAATGGTGGAATGATTACGAAGGAAGGAGAGGTCTCAAATGGTAGAAATACATTTGAGTGGGTTAATTATTGTGAGAAGGTAGACCACAATCTGTTGAGTGTTTCACAGATTTGTGACAAGAAGTACACTGTCATCTTCACAGACAATGAATGTGTTATCCTTCAACCGAGATACACGATTCCTGAAGATATGGTTGTCATGCGATATCCTCGATCACATGATATTTATGTGCTCTACATGAGTACTAATTAAACGTTTCACCTTCTGAAATGTGTTTTTTATCCAAGGCAACGGAGAAAGACTCAATTTTGTGGCATAGACGTATGGGACACATCCACGTTCGTAAAATGAATCAGCTAATTGCAAATGATTTGGTAGATGGATGTCTCTCAAGAATTTCAAGCTGAATGATCATTGTGTTGCGTGCAAGAAGCGGAAACAGAAGAAGAAGTCACACCCGAGCAAATCGATTAACTCGATTATAACGCCACTGGAACGACTTCACATGGATTTATTTGGTCTAGTGAACCATGCCAGTATTGCGGGTGATTCATATTGTCTAGTGGTGACCGATGACTTCTGTCGGTACTGGATATTATTTATGGGTTCTAAAGATCAGACACCAGTTTTAGTTTAGAATCTTATCACTAACATCGAATCACTTTACAAGTTGAAAGTGAGACGAATTCGAAGTTATAACGGTTCTGAATATAAAAAAAACGTGTTGGATTTCTTCTGTATTCAACATGGAATACATCGGGAATTCAGCGCGCCGTGTGTTCCTCAACAAAACGGTGTGTCTGAACGGAAGAATCGGACATCGATTGAAGCGGCTAGGACGATACTAGCAGATTCTATGCTTCCCGTTTAATTCTGGAACAAGGCTGTGAAAACTGCTTTTTACACGTTGAATCGCGTCCTAATGGTTAAGAAGTTCAAGAAAATGAGTTATGAACTTCTGAATAACCGAAAGCCGAATCTATAGTATTTGGAACCATTCGGGTGTCCATGTACGGTATTGAAGAGAGATGCGGGGAAATTCGATGAAAAGGCATTTGAAGGTTATTTTCTTAGGTATAATTCTCCTAAGAAGCATATCTTCAATCTTTCTTCGGGGTTTGTAGAGGAATGGTACCATGTGGATTCTGAAAGCCACACTACACCTCCAGTCGGCAAGGGACATGATTGGATGTTCGACTATGACGATTGATTTAATTCATTCACACCCAGCCGTTGACGAAATATCTGAAGATTTGGTGCGATCTTATTTGGAGGAACAATGTCTTTCAAAGCAAGTTCTTCTACTTTCGATGTGAACGAGACTCCTAATGTATCGGAAACATCAAATGATGTTTCTATATCTTCCGATGAAGCTGATTTTGTCGACTCTTCTTCAATTCCATTGGATGAATCTCAAGAAATACACGAGCGATTCTTATTGAAGATGTATCATCGACTGTCTCCCTAGACACAACCGAGGAAAATATCACCAATCTTGGTGATAATGTATCTATACCCGCGAATCCTTCTTTAAGGATTCACATGAACCATCCGCAGGAACAGATCATTGGTGATGTTAGTGACAGTGTTCAAACTCGACACCAGTTGGCTAACATAGGTTATGGCAATGTTGATTATAATGTATCTCCTACAGAAGATCAGGTTTTGTGTGCATATGCGGATTTGCATTCAACAGGGATTCTGAATATTGCACAATACACTTGCTTCTTATCTCAAATCAAACCGACAAGTGTAACAATGGCACTCAAGGAACCGTCTTGGTTGAGGCTATGCATGGAGGAGCTGCAACAGTTTGTATGACTGGGTGTATGGGACCTCATTGACAAACCCGACAGAGTAAAAAAGGGCGATACCGACCAAGTCGGTTTATAAGTGCGACAAAGACGACCGTGGGGTAATTGTGCGAAACAAAGCACGTTTGGTCGTACTGGGGTATAATCAACAGGAATGCAATGACTACACGGAAGTGTACGCTCCTGTAGCACGACGGGAAGCGATACGCATATTTTTAGCCTATGCAGCCTACAAGAACTTCAAGGTTTATCATATGGATGTTAAATGGGCATTCTTGAACGGGGAAATTCACAAAGAAGTCTGCGTGAAATAGCTCCTGGCTTTGAATATCCAGACTATCCCGAGCGTGTTTACCGTTTAAAACAAGGCTCTATATGGTTTACACCAGGCCCCGAGAGCATGGTACAGCACGTTGGCTGACCATTTGATCGATAGTGGCTTCAAACGGGGGACGGTTGATTGTACACTATTTTACAAGAATGTTGGTGACGATCTGCTCATCGTCCAGATTTACATTGATGATATCATTTTTGATTCAACAAACGACAGATTATGCAAAAAGTTTGAGACAACGATGCAGACAAAATTCGAGATGAGTTCGACGGGGGAGATGAGCTTCTTTTTGGGACTGCAATTTCACAAGTTTGAGACTGGGATCTTTATCCATCAGACGAAATACGTGAACGATGTCTTGAGCCGATTCAATATATCTGCCAGAAAAATCCCTTCAACACCTCTTCCTGTGTGTCACAATTTGTCACTGGATGAATGGAGGACACCGTTGATCTGACCCTGTATCGAGCCATGATCAGTTCACTTATGTATTTGACTACATCTCGTCGTTTGCTGTTTGTTTATGTGCCAGGTATCAATCAAGTCCCCGAGTGACTCATCTGGCGATGGTTAAGTGTATCTTACATTATCTAAAGGGAAATCCCGACATTGGGTTATGGTACCCCAAGGACGATAAGTTTGATTTGGCAGCTTATACCGACTCTGACTTTGGAGCATGCAAGATAAATTTCAAGTCTACAACAGCGGGTTGTCAGTTTTTAGGAAACCGGCTTGTTTCCTGGCAGTGTAAGAAGCAGACAACGGTCTCTACTTCAACAGCCGAAGTGGAGTATGTGTCGACCTCGAGTAGCAGTTCACAAGTACTCTGGATCTAGCAGCATCTGCGGGATTACGGTTTGAAGTTTTTTTCCTTACTACTCCCATTTTTATTGACAATTCGGCTGCTATTTCGATAATCAAAATCCGGTTCAACATTCCAAAACAAAACATATTGAAAAATCCAAAGACATTGAAAAAATTCACACGGATTTTCAAAAGGCTGACCTTTATACCAAGGCTTTCAACAAAACGCGTTTTCAATATTTGTTTGGTATAAACGGTTTAAAGACTTTAAATGAAATTCAAAAGCTCGGTTAGATCATTTTAGTTTTATTTTTCATGTTTTAGTTTTTATTTGTAGTTTTTAGGGGGGGGGGGATAGAAAAACACAAAAATATTTTGGTTTTTGTTTGTACAGATAAAATTAAAATAAAACTTCAAAAACATTCAAATATTGAAAAATCCAAAAAAATTGAAAAATGCTCCTCAAAAATTGAGTCTTGAAGCAAAAAGGGAAAATGATAGTACATTGGTCATTTGATCCCAAGTCCAGTAAAAAGCAAGTAATAAAAGTCTATGTGCTTAACTGTTCCGATGTATTGGTAGGTCTTTAAACAAACAAGTAAGGACTAGTAAGTGATATAAACCTAAAAATTGCTAAATAAAAGGAATGTTGGTTTCTAGAAAAAGTCTTGATAATGATGGCAGAAATGTAATAATCTGGTCATACTCAAGCCTTCTAATCAATTAGCAAACTATTTTAAATAAAAGGCTTCTAGTTTGTGGTTAACACTTCAACGATGTATGGTTTTATGGCCTTAAATCCTGTATTGATGGATGCTTTAAGGTTCCCGACACCATTGGGTCTTTATGCGGTTTTACATATGGTATTCATTTCGAAGAATATTAAGCGATGCTTGAAAAAGCGAACCCGCAGTGTATCTGCTTAAGTCTCTAAACTTGATCGCTTAATGCACTTTGTGTACAAAATGAATTACAGACTTGATCCTACCATGCTGTGAGTCATACATTGTCCCCTTGCTCGCATCTTATTCTATTAAGAAACGAACCACAAGGGACATAATGTATGTAAACCGACAAATGAAATCGTGCATACTCATCCATGGGAACGGACCTTAGGGTATTGCTTGATAACAGGGGTATATCTTGTAGTGGGGATTACGT